>NC_039484.1:1422589-1559408 GCF_003590095.1 Trichoplusia ni
TGCAACGGCAGATGACTCACCCGGGAGGTTAAAATCAATAAGTCGGGGCGACCCGCTCGTGTAACTCTGCTCCGCAGCCCCTTTGTGCTTGCGCACTGGGGACTGTCTCCACAGCTCGCCTCTGTGCTTGCGCATAGGGGGCTGGGGTGCCGGTCCCAAGCCCGGATAAAAGAGGAGGGCCCGCGTCCCTTTGGGGCACTCGGTCATCACTTACGATGGCTGACTGACACAATGGGACGCACCATATATAGGTTTATGTAATTTATACCTTATGAAGCAGATATATATTACCCACTATGTATATATGTACGCAGTCTATGTAAGTTCATCTCACACTCACACACAAATACCTCCACCTGCACCGCGTCTCATAAGAGGATATGTTGGCGCGGGCCCGTTCATCACAACAGTCCGTGATGTCGGGTAAGGTAAACATCCTCCCGCGTGTTTGTGCCGTGCGTGGAGACCCGTAAGCAGGACGAAGGAAACCTGGAGGTTGAGCTGAAAGATGGCCGGGTCAGATGTCGTCTGGAAGCAACACACCTCTTTGGTCTGGACTTCTGCCAAAACGGGAGGCCTGGGTCCAGCCACCCCAGGCCAATCGGCTGCGGCAACCCGTCAGAGGGCTGCCAGGCGAGGTTCCTGAACATGTGGAGGCGAGCGGTTCCGTCGCGGTTGTAGGTCGGCGACTTTCGGGTGGTTCTTACCCTCCACCTGAAGGTAATCGCGGCCACGATCTCGGCGGGGGACTGCGCCGTCTGCTGCATGGGAGGGGACCTATATCCTCGTAGTAATCCTGGCGTCTGGGTACGCTCGGTGCTCAGCGCCCCCTTTTGCGGGCTCCAAGGAGGGTGGGAAGCTACGAGGTCGAAACCAACTAAAAGATCCCATGGATACCAAAGGGACACTACAATAACAAAAGCCAGGCCGGCAGCGACACACGCGCCGGTGAGGGATGTGACGCCAACCAGTGAGCATCCCTCCAACACCCACAACCGACAACCTGCTGCGCTCCCTTGCGCGCAGGTAAACAGCAATGACCCGTTGGACCTGTCCAACCTCAAAGCTGCCATGCCGCCCTGCACCCGCCCTGCGGAAGCACTGTGGCAGGTGGTGGAGAGGAAGGGTAAATCCAAAAAAGGATACGCTGGCCAGGCAGACCACACAGGCGCCGAGCACCCCAGGAAGGGAAGGCCTCGAGAAACTCTCGAGAGGCCAGCGTAGACGACGAGCGCGCGCTGAGCGGCTGCGCCGGCTTGAAGAGGCGGTCGCGAGAAGGGCACAGCCAGAGGTCCCACGACCAACGGCCCCGGCGAGGTCAGCAATGGCCAAAGCCGCCCCGACGTCTGAGCCGAACCAAGGCGCGGGACCCAGTTCCGCTGCCAGCGCGGGAATCAATTCCGCTGCAGGTGACGCGGAAGGCGGGGGGCTTCTCGCGGTCGCCCCGGAGAGTCTGGCGGCGCCGCCAGCAATGAAGCAGCTGCAAAGAGAGCAGTCCCGCGTGGAAAACGCGGGGGCAGACCGAGATGGGTGAGGCGGGAAGAGGCCGCGCTGGAATCTCGACCGGCGAAGGGGGGTAAGAGGGCTAGACCGACGACTCTCTGACGCCGCGAGAGAAAGACAAGCGCGCCAAACTAAGCCGGTCATCCCTAGGACCAGGAGCGGTCAACTACGCCGACGCGCTGAGGTCTAACGACCTTTGCGTGGCCGTGCGGTATGACCCTCACCGCGCCATCACTGAAGAGCAGTATCAGCTCATTCAGGAGAGAATAATGGAGGAGTATGATACAACCATCTTCTCCACCGACCCCACAGTGCGGACGCCAGCGTTCAGAGGAAGAACCTTCCTCAGCGAAGGCGTCCATCAAGATGTGGTGCGAGGACGAGTTCGCCCTGAACTGGCTGCGCCGCACGACAAATAAGATACCCTCGCCGATACCCGGCACCAAGCTGGTCGTATGTCGGCAAAGGGATATCCCACAACGTGTCAAGGGGGCGGTCTACGTCCCCGACTTCACCGACGGCGACGTGGACCGCCTCCGCATCCGTCTACACAAAGCCAACGCCGACACCTACGACATCAACAGCTGGTGTCTATATAACGCACAGCGTACGCCCGAATGCGACGGGATCAGGCTACTGCTGGGGATACCCATGCAGGAGGCCGAAGTCCTGAAGCAAAAGGAACGGCGCTTGCGTTATAAGCTGGGGTCGGTCTACGTTAAATTCGTAGACGAAAGGGAAGAGGACGACAGCAAGAGGGAAAAGGCGCCCATCACCAACGCACCGAGCGACGAGCCTCTTAACCTCGCCCCTGGCGAGGCAACAGAGGCTCCAGTGGAGGCGGTTACCAGCGTCCTGCGACACCCGGGTCCATCCATGGACCAGGAGATGTCTGCAGACACGCCGGCCCGGCCCCGGGAATCTACCCCGGAGGCTGTCGACTGGTGGAGGCGCGTCGAGAACGAGGCGAGGGAGGAGATGCTGCTGGGTAGTGATGGACCCGACAGCTCCCCGACCAAACCCCATTAAAGCCATTCAGGCCAACCTCCAGCACAGCCGGACTGCATCGGCCATGTTGTGCAGGCAGCTGGAGGACTCTACGGAGACCATAGCCCTAATCCAAGAGCCGTGGATTAGGAAGGGCAGGATTTGTGGTCTCGCCAACGCAGGACACAAACTGATTGTCAACAGCACCGTAAGTAACCCACGTACTTGCCTACTAATACCAAAACATTACAATGCAATAATCATGACTGAGTTCTGTTCCAGGGATCTCACGGCTGTGAGGCTCCTGGTAGACCCATCCAATAGCCTATCGAGTGTCGTAATAGCATCTGCCTACCTGCCGGGCGACGAGGTCACACCGACGGCTTCGCTGGTCGCACTAATCACCCGGTGCGAAGAAGAAGGTCTGGAACTCATCATCTCAGCGGACTGCAACGCGCACCACGTCATTTGGGGCATGGATAAGTCCAACGCGAGAGGTGAGGAACTCATGAATTACCTTTTTTTCCACTAACCTTAATATCCTCAACAGGGGCTCAAAGAAGACCTTTGTAACCTCAAGAGCGCAAACAATAATCGACATCACCCTAGCCACCGAACGGATATCTCAGCACGTTTCAAACTGGCATGTGTCTGACGAGCTAACCTGTTCGGACCACAGGTGGATTCGGTACCAACTAAAAATGGCCATCGCTCCTGCAACACCGAGACGAAACCCCCGGAAGATAGACCGCAACAAGTTCAGAAGCTTAACCGCGGAAGGTCTGAGGGAGGCAGACGCCGAAATCCACCACAGCACCACTGCAGACATCGAGAAGCATGTGGAACAAGTAACGCATCTCTTGAATGACTGCTTTGAGAAAGCCTGTCCTTCAACACTACCCCAGGTCAAACCGAGGGGTGCGAACCAATGGTGGGGACCTGAGCTAGACAAACTCCGCCACAGGACAAGACAACTGTTCAACAGAGCAATGAACACCAAATACCAAGAAGACTGGGAGCTCTATAAGGAAGCCCAGCGACGTCTAAAGAAGCGTATCCGACTCAGGAAGACGGAAGCCTGGAGACGTTTCTGCGAAGATATTTCAAGCAACAACCAAGCAGTCATGGTAAAAAAGATCCTATCATGCGAACCTGAGCGCAATATAGGATCCCTTAAAAAACCTGACGGTGAATACACCAGAACCGACGATGAAACATGCGAACTTCTACTCCAAACCCACTTCCCGGGCTGTAGGATTACCACGGAGAAAGGATGGCTGGGAACGGAGATACACGTGCCGCAGGCGTCGGACTGGAGCACCGCCCGAAGAATTGTCGACGAGGACAAAGTCAGATGGGCCATAAACACCTTCCTCCCCTTTAAAACAGCGGGCCTAGATGGAATATTCCCGGGTCTGCTGAAATGGAGCGCCGAGGGGCTGATAAAGCATCTGGTAGGTATCTACAGAGCCTGTCTGGCCTTCCGGTACACCCCGCAAAAGTGGAGAGAAGTGAAAGTAGTATTCATACCGAAACCCGGCAAGAGTGACTACACACAACCAAAGTCCTACAGACCTATCAGCCTGACATCCTTCCTTCTGAAGACGATGGAAAGGCTCTGCGACAGGGACATTAGGTCAAACGCGCTACTACAACATCCGCTTCACCCAAACCAGCACGCCTACAGCGCGGGCAAATCAACAGAATCGGCACTACACAGTGTGGTCAGCACGATCGAAAGAGACTTATCGGCAAAGCAGTCGACCCTGGGAGTCTTCATAGACATTGAGGGAGCCTTTGACAAAACCAACTTTACTAGCATTGCAAAGGCTCTAGTACGACATGGCGTTGATCCAACGGTAGCCGGATGGATAGATGACATGCTCAGGAACAGGGCCATACAACTCACCGTAAATGACACAACCAGGGCCATGGTGGCGAGAGGCTGTCCTCAAGGTGGAGTCCTTTCGCCGCTTCTGTGGAACCTGGTGGTCGACGAGCTCATCACAAGACTCAACGCACAACGCCATTTCACGGTGGGCTACGCGGACGACATCACCGTCCTAATCAGCGGACCATGTGAGAGTACTTTGTGCAATCTTATGAGCTCTGCTCTAAGGACAGTCGAAAAATGGTGCATAGACCACGAGCTTTCCGTAAATCCAACGAAGACGGAACTCATACTATTCACCAACAAACGCAAACTGCCAAGCCTAAAACTACCAAAACTATTCAACACCGAACTCTGTTTGACCAGTGACGTCAAATATCTGGGAGTGACCCTGGATAACAAACTGCTATGGAATAAACATGTAGAACAAAAACTCAACAAAGCCTGCATCACCTTTTGGCAATGTAAAAGACTAATGGGGAAAAGATGGGGCCTTTCACCCAAGATTACCCTGTGGTTGTACACAGCCGTAATAAGGCCAATCATCACATATGGAGCGGTAGTATGGTGGCCCAGGACCAAACTAACCACCGCCATGGATAAACTACAAAGCTTCCAAAGGCTAGCATGCTGTGCTGTCACAGGATGCATGAGAACAACACCAACAGCGGCTCTGGAAGTGCTGCTTGGACTGCCACCGCTGGATCTCTTCATACAACAAGAGGCAGCGGTGGCTGCTACAAGACTACAACACTCGGGACTGTGGCGCGCACAATCTAGAGGTCATGGTGACATATGGCACAAAAGCCTTGAGTCCATACCAATGCTGAATGCACCATGTGACCGAATACCTAGGATGTATGTCTTCAACAAAGCATACACGATACAAACTACAGAAAACAAACAAGATTCCTCGGGAATACACGAGGTACGCGTCTACACAGATGGCTCAAAGACGGACTCAAGCACGGGCGCAGGAGTATTCTCAATGGACTTGAACATCAACATATCAATACCTCTGGGTGCAGATAACTCGATCTTCCAGTGCGAGTGTGTAGCCATCACCCAGGCGGCCAGAGCTATAGAAAGAAGAGGGATCCAGGACCAAGCCATCAGGATTCTCTCCGATAGCATGGCGGTTCTGAAGGCACTGGACAACTACATCATCACATCGTCGCTGATACAAGAGTGTCACCAAGCACTTGAGCGCATTGCTGCAAGCAACATGGTGACCCTGCAATGGATAAAAGGCCACAGCGGATCCCTAGGAAACGACGCTGCTGATCAGCTAGCAAGGAGGGGATCGGACACGCGGATCCTTGGCCCCCGGCCATACCTGCCTGTGCCCTTTGGCCAGTGCAGGTCATGGCTAAGGCGACAGACTACTAACAATCACAACGATCGCTGGGCTACAGTTAACGGCTGCAGACAGTCAAGGGAGGCGGTCCCTATCCGTTCACCGAAACTGTCTCGCAGCCTGATTGGGCTAAAGCGGGTCGACTTACGAATAGTGGTGGGCTCGCTGACCGGGCACATTCCACTCAATAAACACCTTTTCACCATCAATGTTACAGATAGTCCACTATGTAGAGGCTGTCTTCAACATGAAGAATCAGCGGCACACGTGCTCCTGGAGTGCACGGGGGTCGCGGAATGCCGGGCAGGGATCCTCGGTTCACCGAGCTCCGTCACAGAAGCCTGCGAACGTCCCAGGAGACTTCTGCGCTTCTGGAGGGAGTTGGGATGGCTGGACTGACAGCCTCCCAAAGACACCTGACGCACAATGGGCCGACTTAGAGCCTACGTGCGGAAAAAGGAGCCCATCACCAAGTACCAAGTACCAAGACCCGCTCGTGTGCACAGATCAGATTGCCGTAATAACCATTTTTCTGCGTATTCTCCCATTATCAGAAACATCGCTTGAATTCGCGCTATTAATTAACAGCCTTTTTGTAAGTAATTGAGCTTTCGCCGAACTAATTCATGTGCCGCGTATATTATATGTGCACAATGCTTTATTTACGTTTTTTTTGCTTACAAAGTTGACATCACACGCAAACTTGACACAGTTTTATGAGCGATAATTAAGTTCCATGAACAATTACTTTGGAAGGCGAAATTGCAGATGGCAGGCAAACTAAAATAGTACAGTATTCAAAGAAATATGAAAGGTAACATTCATATATTATGTTTGATCATAACAAACAAAAACAAGATACATACATGATGTAGTAAGCACAAATCGATCTAACAACATCACAGACAGTTTACTTAAATATGTATTAGGCAGTGAAAGTCCGCGCGGCCTAGAGGTGTCATTACCATAATAAGCGTCCCGGAAACTGGACAGGGGAGCCTCATGGGGTTTCATGCCATTGACTTGACGACTTACGCCTCGTCGTTTCCTCCATGGGCCCCCTGATTGCATATTTCGAAAATCGTAATCGTTTGGGACGGTCAATTAGGCCATGAATGCGATTGGGGTTATTATAGATTTTGGACGTTAAAATTTTGTTGGGACTATCCTCGATTGGTTTAGGAAGTTATTTACATTTATTAGTAAGTAAACATACCTGTTTTTTTAATGAAAACAAACAAAGAACGCATTTTAAAGATCTACAGTAATTTGTAAAGGCAACAAAAACAATCCCTCCAATTTACATTGAAAAAGTCACTTAATAAAACCGGATAATCAGCGAAAACTTTTCGTCACTGCGTAACGTACAATGCAATAAAAGCGGAAACGAGCGACGCATCTATCCTCCCTATTGTTGTACTAAATCGATGGTATCCACTGCACCGCATGCAAATTAAACTAGGGATGGCTTTATATTTTTTTTCATCTGCGACGATTAAAGTCTGCCCGGACGAGGGGCGCACCGAGTTCCGGGCCACCCGATAATCGTTCCGTGTTGACAATGGTAGCAATTATCGCGTATAAAACGCCTAACTTTCGCCGAGAACTCGAATAAGTGAACGAAAATCAGGAATCGAATCAAATGCTAAGTTTATTAAAACTTGTTGGTGAACATTTTACGTTCGTTGAGTAGTTTGAAAGCTTTTAAAGTGATTGCCGTATAACATGATAGTAATTGCTTGCCAAGAAGTTTACGCGCCATTAAATACATACAGCTAGTTATACTAGCTACTACTAGTTAGCGGTAATTATAGGCAATCAAGTAATTGTGACTATTTAACGTCAGCCAAAATTGTCAAGCACTGCTTTAAGGTGACAGTCTGATTTCTATTACAGAGCACAACCATGAAATAAAACATTTTTAAATGCTTTTAGTTTTTCAACTGCATGAATATTTAAAATAGACTTTAATTACAGTGAGCTCCTCACTTCGTTGGCTGTCGCTAAATGTTGATAAATGAGAACGAGCTTTTCATTACGTTATCTATTCATTTGTATAGACGAGCTTTTCCTAGAATCATACCTCATTCAAGCGTAAAAAAAATAATCTTAGCACTGCATGATGCAATGATGTTCATATTAAATTAATGGCGAGTAAAGAACATGTATGAGGACTTTCAACATCATTTGTTTTCTTTTAGGATGTGTGAATATATGGCAAGTGAATTTTGGGTTACACCAAAAGTTCATTTAACCCTCAAAAGCCGAAGTGCTCCCAGTAATTGCCCGCAAAATAATTAAAAACACCATTACAGACCGTAAACGGTACGGTGCGAATTTCCATCCGAAATTTCTAAGTCGCACATGTCATTTATGTGCCGCAAAAGGCAGTTAACTTGGGCCCCCGCTCTAATTTGAGGGTTAATCGTCAGGCCGATGGACCAGTAAGTGTAGTGTAATGAATATTATGCTTTCAGGCGATCCCTTGACTTTTTGGCGCGGTACTTGCGGTTAAAATATGCAAGGGCATTTAAAAGTGTAAATAGTTCCGTAATATTGTGTAAGAGAAGAGTATTTTTTCGTTGAAAGCTTGATATCACCGTTACATTAAATACGAAACCGTTGCACATTGCATTGTACACTACACCCTATATTTTAAACGAGATCCGGCGACAATCGCGAGTGTTTGGTGGGGCTTCAAGTATTCACAAAGCAACGCCCGCAATTGACTGAGAAGTTTTACATCTCGAGTGGACTCCTGTCACCGTGCAGTGCGGCTGAGTGCAGCGGCAGGGTTTGTCTACATTGTGGCTGGGGAACAACGACTAATTGTCATTTTAGAGTGAAAACACGGCGCGAAATGCAAAGGGTGTAATGGTATGTGCGTTTTAATGTTTGTTTCCTAATTTATGAGTACACACGTTTGTAACACTGGAGAAAGACATTTACATTTCTCATAGTTATGACTTTTATCGTTGGCTGTGAATTTTTGCTCTAAGCTCAAAAATGCTTAAATTACCTACTCTAGCAAAAACAGCAGATATGAAGTCAATAAAGGCACATCAAACGAAGAGCTCCCCATATAAATTGCCCCGCGAACAACCACAAATTCAATTCTGTATCAACTATTGAAAAATATTGCTTTCATACAACATCACTCTGAACACATTTGCATAGTAATATCAATAATATTGAATGAAACTACGCATTTCGAGACCTCCACATACATCTCAAAATAGGGAAACAAATGAGTGAGGAAATTATATTACTTTATATTGTAGCAACAGAAATACTACCTCGGTTCCTTTATTTAATGAAATTCGATATGCAAATACAGGCAAAACGAATAAGACGAAGGTTTGAGAAAACGTCTGCAAACTAAAAACTAAATAGAAAAGCAGTACGGTTCATTAGGTTACTACTGAAGTACGGCAGAAGCTCGCTTTTCCTGATTTAAAAGTTCCTGAACTTTGCCCGTTGTTAAAGAATCAAAGGGATCGTACTCTAACTGAACTTATTAAGGAAATAATTATAAACCTTGTATCCTAGTACTGATAAGGCTGAAGTTCCTGATGTTTGAATTAATGTATTTACCTAAGATACGTATAGTTCGCCACCTCAAATTTCTGAATCACCTTCAGTCGAACCAATAAACTGGTACTGGGGAAAACGTATTAAAACATATATTATACAATACCTGACTGAGGCTGTCTCCAAGACTCCCTTCAGCATCAACCGGTCTGAAGAGTTGATTATCTTTGAGGGATAGGTCCCGAGATCTATGCTTTCTATCTTGGGCTTCCCTCATCGCTTGTGTCTGAAGTCTTTCGAAGAATTCCCTAGGTTTTAGCGGAGGTGGCTCGTCGTCTGGAGGCGGTGGCGGGGGCGGAGGCAGTCTTGTTCGAGGCGAACTTCGAAGCAAGGACCTCTCGTCGTCCTCCGTGGAGCGTTCATCGTGATCAGAGTCGGAACTCCTGCTGTCGCGTCTCCTTATGCCTTGCAGATGCGGCTCGAGGAATGTCGCATTTCTGGAACAAGAAAAGTAAGTATGTTATGTCGGAGTAATTAAACATTTTCTGAGAATATTGAAAGTAAAAAGAAATGTTTTGAAATGCAACATAAATTAAGATCGATAATCTTTTTCAGCTTTAAATTGAATCAAGATAACAATTTATTTACAATCCACATCGACTACAGCAAACATACTTCAACCATATTAATACTGCAAAATAAATACGCTATTAGCCATCTACTCGACGCAAAATCGATTTCGGCTCATCTAGTTGCAGCTTACCAACACATGGGGCTGCGCTGACCAGACTAAAGGGACATTAACTAAGATTTATTCGCAAGCACGGACCCCGCCGCGTAGGTATTAATTAAAAACCACTGCACGCCGTGGCCACGCAACGAGTGCGTCGGACATTCTTTAGAATTACTTAGTCAGCATTCTGCAGGGCGAGAGTAAATGCTGTATCTTGGTGCGTTAATTACTGCAATTAATGTTGATTATTGGCTTTGGATAGAAAGCCTATTCTATATTAATTAATTAATGTAAAATTTAGTTCCGTGAATTTGTTTCTGCATTGCTTGGTACTCAGACGACCAAGTACCTACTAAAAGTTTTGTTTAAAGTTATGATTTTTGGAATCGTTTGCCAATTGTGATAGACAAAGCCTCAATTATCTGCTTTCAGACATACATTGTTCATGTATAAGAAGCGTAAATAAATAAACGGCGTCTAGTTATAGAATCGTCGACAAAAATATCTCAATAGGATAGGTAAATGCTACAGCTTTCTATAAAAAATAGACGTACCTAGTAATAAATTTGAAATAATTGATCAAACGGCCCTTCCCAGTTCGTAATTAAACCCGGCTTGTTGAGTTGGTGTTAAAAACGTCTGTGTAACATTGTTGGCCGTCCGTCTGATGTCAAGTGACACTCCATTTGTAGGGGCTAACGACAGCGTTGATATATCGGTATGTCGAAGAATTGAAATTAAAAGTGAAGATGGATTAATGAATGGGTGAAGGTATAAACATGATAACAAAGGATTTATTTACGAAACGAATGAATGAAAACGTTTGTCGGAAAATTCGAATTCTAAAAATAGTACCTACATAAACGGAAAAATTGCACTGGATAGGTAGGAAGGTATGGCAGTACTATATTTGCATCCAGAAAATATACCACATTAAAAATTATAAATATACATTTGAAATGTAAAGTGAGCGCAAAAGTCAATTGCTAAGACATTGAACCAATCAGTACCGAGTCAGAAATAAACAAATTGTCTGACGAAGCAATTTATATCGACATGAGCACGAGACATCGCACGTTATGCACGTGACTAATCAATTAGAACTGTCGGTAACTTTGAACTCGGTTCAAACTTTCGTATTAGATTACTTGACTAATACGGTGAAGCGTCAATTTAGATGCAAAGAGCATATCTAACAACTTGGCTTCGTAATTAGAGATTATTTGTATGCGTAGCACATGAATTCCAATGTGTTAATGGGTAACGATTTTGTTGCTGTTTTTGGCATTTCGGTGGTGTACAAGATTAGTGGAAAGTTTTGTATGGTTTCGATTAGTTATAGAAGAATAATTGCCTTATATCCCACTCCAGACGTTAAATGTTATGCACGAACTTCTTGAAAACACGTATGGTATGCTGAGTAATATGCAACAGAGCCTATTAACCATCATAAAAAAAATCGATGCAAAATCTATATCTATATACAAATATAAAGCTGAAGAGTTTGTTTGTTTGTTTGTTTGAACGAGCTAATCTCAGGAACTACTGGTCCAAATTGAAAAATTATTTTTGTGTTGAATAGACCATTAATCGAGGAAGGCTTTAGGCTATAAACCATCACGCTGCGACTATTAGGAGCGAAGATACAATGGAAAATGTGAAAAAAAACAGGGCAGGTATAGATCATAACTTATATCTTCTACCCACGGGGACGAAGTCGCGGGCAACAGCTAGTTTGCAATAAAAAAATATACCGGTAACTAATATTTACAAGATAATGTGCTCAAAAGTTATATGTTTATAATACAGTTCCTGTTTACTCCTAACTTTTTTTCAACCCTTAGCTCCCCTTTAGCGTCGCTATAGTAACAAATCAGCATCGCGTCACATGTCACCCCCTGGTCATTACGCCCGACTGACGCTACCAACGATTAATTAAACGTCATGACGCCGTCACAGGTGTACCGATGAAAACCTTAATTAATTTTAATGCGGTATCATATATGCGGAATGCTATTAATATTGGAACTCAACAACAGTAACCTCATGTCCTCTATGCGGCTGTGGTTTGGATAACGTCGGCAAGTCGCGGTTTTGGACGAAATATGATATCACTTTTTGGACACGACCTACATTTATTTAATGGGTATGTATTATATTAATACACTTAATCAAAAGTATGTAACACAAAATAATAGAAAAAGGAAGGTTAGAAATAACTTTTCGGCGTTAAAGGACTAAAGGCAAACGAAAATTAATTTTGGTGCATTGAATTGTAATTTTAAAAACATTTAGCCATGTAGCCGGACTTCCAAAGCTAAAAAAGACACATAAGTTTACTACAAGCATCCAACAGTTAACCCAAAATCGTAAAAAGCTTTACTCGCTTAATTCTTTTAACTGTAACATTTTTACAACTGCAAAAATTTGGCTCAATTGTGCCGACAGCAGCAAAAAATATAGATTTTTTGCACACGGGTCCGAAGTGGCGGAAGTAAGAGATTAATGAGAATTCCGCACACGCACTACGGGAAAATATATGATTTTATATTAGGGTTGACACTGGCACAGGTGCCTACCTCAAATAAATTAATTATCGGGAAATAAAATATGAATCCAAAGCGACATTTTAAATTATGAATTGCACTGCATTGGAAAGTACAAAAATTGATTATTTATTTTTAAGTAAGTGTCCTCGCAGTCCTTGTAAGTAAGGAGATATTATTTGTCTCTTACACATTCATGGAAACATTAAAAAACCATTCAAAGCTCTGCCCTCTGCTCTGCCTATCTACAATATAATATAGATATCCAGCCTAAAATATCGCTTCATATAAAAAAAAAAAACCACCAATACCTATTTGTTTTCCAATTTGAAACATTGTTCCTAGCCAGAGTAATTAACGAGTGCACTTGCAACTGTCATCCCTATTCGTTCGCGTTGCATTGTTTGTCATAGCGCGGCACAGCCCTAATGGGCGGCTTTTGTTTTTCTTCATTTAGTGACCGCCTCTAGGGTCGCGCTATTTAGATACAAAAGAACCGAATATTTGTACGAACACTTCAGTTGATTTAATGTAATAAAGCGGTTAGATGGAATTTTGTTTATTATTTTTGATGTAATAATATTATTCTGTTTCAGTTATCCTTGTGTTATTATGACAAGTATTAGATTCTAGAATGCTTTGTTTAAGATTGTTACATATTTCTGTTAGGTGAGAGTCGTTTATTGAACTTAAACAAATAAAGTAATTACTCATCAACTTTACGAAAGAGAACTTTAACTTAATATCGTTTAAATCCTAACAAACAATTCCCTGACCAAAGTGAGATCTATTTAAACCTATTTCAAATCAGCTTTTCCTATTTGAAGGGGAAAACCGTAACTTTTACCAGAGTGGGTAGATAAAACTCCGGTCTAATGCAGCATTAAACCTAAGACAGGACTAACGAGAGTTTATTAGTAACAGAACACACTCAACTGCAATCTATCCACCTTAATGGAAGTGGCTACAGTATTTATTTCTTGGCGTTTTAAAGAAACCTCAACGTATTCTGTGCACCCTTTAGAGATAAAGTAACTGGTCCTTTTAGTTTTGTTGCGGATAAAAGGACCAGGAATGAGGAACGCGCATTAGACGGTTTAATAAGGACCATTATCTGTCTGCATATTTCCACAATCTTCCGAAACGTAAAAGTGCATTTTAAATGAAAATTTAGTAGAAGCACTCAGTTTAAAACCTACCATGGATGGTACAAAAGCGATTTACCGATATACGACAAAAAAAGAGAAGCAAACGAATGGTATGCCTTTCAAAGAGTCCATTCAGGCTGCAGACTCGAATATTGCACTGCACTTAACCATTCCCACATACCTCGTCAGATTATTCCTATAAACTTCACGTTAAATCGTCTACGATCAAAGTAAGCGACAGGTTTTATTGTGGCGCATTTCCACGTCTATTGAATCGCTGGGTGAATTGCATCACATCTGTCACAAAGGGCGCGGAGTCACTGAACACCCTGTACTCAACGGATCGCGTCTGTATACCGTTACCGCAACGCGATTCAAATGTATTTAAATGTATGCGAGAATGGGCCTGTTTTACTTTGGTGGAGATAATTGTTGGATAATTTGAGGACGTTTATCTAGGGGATATCGGGTAAGGGATGGGACATGACGTTGTCATCGAGATTTACTAGAGGGGACTGATATAGATATAGATAGTATTTTGTAAATGTTAAGTTAAAATAATTGGGTCCTTGGCGGTGTCAGAAACACTCCTTAAATATGATTAAGAAGCTATAATTACTTTTAGCTATGTACACATTGAAGTCGGTCTCTATTATTTGCTCAAATGATACACAACAAACCTTCTAACTCGTTTCAATTTTACCTCAAACATACCAATAACAAGTACTATCGTTTCGTCACACGCGCTGTCATCGACAACGCTCAATAAATGTATCGCTACGTAAAGTTCACTTCAAGTGACGTTGAAGAGGGTACTTGTATCCAGCGATACCGGCCACTCCGTTCACTTGACACTTGACGATTAATCTGTGTACGATAGCGTAATTAATTCGGTGGTTCTATGATAAATGTTCAATACTTTTGTGTGGCGGTGACTGTATGTGAGTTGAATGGATGGAACGTCCTTGGTTGACGCCTACTGGAGTTTTGTGGGAGGTAATTAAGTGACTGAGATTCATTTTAAGTCTAGTGTTGTTCAAATCGGGTTTAAAATTTTGTGGCATATTAAGATTAATTAATATGTGTTATGAACGTCACGGAAAGATAAATATTTAGCAGTATTGACTATTGATTCCTTTTTATTTTGTTTAACTATCATTCTTAAATTCAAAATAAGGATACATTCCAGCCTTATAATAGATATTATCAAAGCTACATTCATAAAAAGAATTCTATTCCTAATTTTATTATAAGATCGCATTTCTTAGTTTTACTTAATTTTAAGAATTTTGAACACCACCTCTAACTTTTATCACGTACAAATAGTTCACAATGTTCTCTTCCTAAAACTAAGCAGGAACAAGACATTTTGTACCGAGAATGTCTACCATAATATCATTTGGTCGGCGTGCTTCTCGTTATATAAAGTGAACTAACATACCTAGACTACGCCATAACCGTCGAGGCTTCCAGTAATGTCATTATAACTGCCGTCCTGACTCTGCCTCTATTTTATTGACGGGTTGAGGCCCCTCTAACGGTATTTCAGGTGAAATAATGAATTTAACTTTAGTTGATAAAGTGTCGACATTTTATGTATTTAGTATGAAATTCGTTATACAATTTGCTATAGTCGTGTTAACTGCACACTGTTATTATTTAACTAGTAGTAACACAACTTATAAATCAACGCAATATTAAAACAATAAAACAGGACTACTATCTCAAAAGTCTTGAAAATAGAAAAAAGAAAATCGTCAACGTACAAATGACTTTTTTATTGGATTTTTGACTTTTGATTGCAGGCCAGTATCACAACTTTTAAAATTTTAGTAAAGTCAACACAAAAGTGATAGATACATTCTAAAGACAAACAAAACAGGTTGACTAGAAAGCTCAGTTGTTACTCCATATTATAATACTAATTTTTAATTGAATACCAACTATATACAGAGTTGACTTTCTTCCTTTTTCACGTCAACGCCTCATCAACTCCATTCACATCACCTCTTTAAAGCTTACCTGCATCATATTTGTTCAGTGACGGGCGCGTCGCCTTCGCTAATAAGATTACAACTGTACCGAACTAAAGCTCTTACAGACAACGCTAGGCCGGCAGCTTTTAGAGAACCCTTTATATAACACAATGTTTTAGCTAGGGAAATTTAAGTGCTCTCAAATTTAGACGGGTATAAAGGTAGTTGTAAATACATTTGGTAGACGTGTTTAAAACTCTTAGGATCGTTTGATATTTTGTTGAAGAAATAGAGTTTATATTTTCGCAAATGAATACATATTTTTGGAATGTTTGGATTGGAAGATTTTAGCATTTTTCACCGCTCTGGCTCATTGACAACTGACTGAGCTCGATTTTTGGACTCCAAGATCTTCACGATGTTTACCTTCAGCGTTTGTCAGTAGTGTCTTAGAGTATAAGGAATATAAGGAGTATAAGGAAAGTAATAAATTGAAAAGATAAAAAAACACATTGATACCTACTGAATTGGGTTGAGACCGAAACTGCATCTCAGAATCGTCAAAGACATTTATGTTATAGTAGTAACTTTAGGATACGCATTCAATCCAAAATGTTTACTCGGCAAAACCAACATTTAACTCAAATCGTCCAACAGACTGTCCACAACACAAAACAAACATAGGTCCACATCCAACATATCACAATTTACAAGCACCTCACTAAAACACGAGTCCATGATGTGTCAGCGGAATACGACTGCCGAAGTCGAAACAAAAGGCGGTGTTAACCCTATTAATGTCGACCACTGGGCCGGAATGACCCGTCGTCCGTCCAGTAGCCATCCGGCATGATAACGCGTATCCAGATAATGTTCACCTTTAGAACCGTCAAATGATGATACGTACGACATGATGGGGGTTGAGACAATAAAGAGATATCCTGGTGATGTGGTTTCATTTGTGAAGGTTTTTGTTGGGTTTTAGAGGTGTCTTATTTTGACTTTATGTTGTGACTTTGTATCGTGTCTTGTGCCGGATATGGGCTACATATAGGATTTTGTGAAAGAGAGTTTACTTTCAACAATCAATTGTCTAGACGGCTTAATTCTTAATTAGTCATGACTGAGGGATCGAAAATAATTTGCATATAAATCATAATTTTTTACCCTCATATTGATAGGAAATAATATAGCAAAGCAAGGAAACCGCTTATTAATTTGTTTACTGTTTTTCTTTCAAAAGGAAGGGACCCAAACTTGACAGGATCCCCGAGTAAAATGCTTGTTCTGAGCGCTTTGTGGGTGTGACTTGAATGTTTGAGAAACAGGCCGCGATACACGCACATGATTTGTTTAACTAAAAAAAAAATCTTAGTTCTTACAAAGTATAAATCTCCAATAATTACAAAATCTCTCATACATAACCAACCATTAAACAACAACTTAATAAGCAATAATTTATTTAATATCTGTTTTATCCTCGAGATAAAACCTCTAAGGCCGGTAGCGGGTGAAACCTCTCGTAACAGTATATTATCATAGATAATACTTATCCAGCAACCAACAAGCTACTATTAATACGAATGAAAGGTTGCCCGGGAAGTTTCTACTCATCGACGCTTAGCTTCCACTTTCTGCAGGAAACGGTTACCATTAACAATGATCTTCGATACAGCTTAGACTATATTAATACTAAATACAAGGAAGTAAGTCTGTTTAATGTATAACTGCATCATAAGAACGCATATAGGTTACTTATTTCTTAGATGTTTCATCGGATAAAGTCACATTAACTTTAACACAAAAATGATGTTCATTTTTGGGGTCCTGTACCCAAAAAGTATAAACGTAACCCTTTTGCGAAGGTCCCGCTCTCAGTGCGTCTCTCACCAGGTTTTGTCTCATAAAAGAAAAACGAGGTTGAAGATCTTTTTTTCCAAACTTCAGTCGCAATTATATTTTTCATCAGTTATTAGTTAACCAATGTGTCACCTGTTCATCGGCGGAGTCATTGTTCAGAACAGAAAATACTACAGTAAAATAAAATATATGACTAGGGAAACAAATATCCGCAACTAAACAGAAGACAATCTACCACACTAAGAGCGCTTCAGGTACATACAGAAAACGTACGGTATAAACAAAACACGGTCAACATTACGAGGCATTGCATAATAGTTTATAATTACCCCCCGGAGAAAGTAAAGGGTTATTACAAAACCAACGCGATACATTGTAAGATGCTGCATTAATTCACAAACTTGAAGTTGGTCATCAATCACGTTGTTTGCATAACACGAAGCTTTGTTTACTTTAATTATTACAACGACATTAGTAAACAAGCGGCGTAGGTTTAGCTAATGGTAGTGCAATGAAATATGCAACGGCAAAAAATCGCATAAGCAAAAAACGTCATTAGCTTTCCATGTATTACAAACAGCCCAGTAGTTAGATGATATTTTTACATTCGTTTACGTCAAACGACAACACTTGAACTTAGGGACATGACATTTACATGACAGATTTTTTATGCTAATTTCGTACACTTAGGCGTTTTTCATTGACGTTTAAGATTGTCGAAGAAGAAATGTCAATGTAGTAGTAGGGGGAGTACAATTTTGCCTTCACTATGAGCGGTATTGTGGAAGCGAGATGCAGGATTACATTGCACGTAGCGCCATCTAGCTTTCACAATGAGTAGTCCCACTTTGAAAAGTCATAATGACATAGGAATCATGTTTCCTAATAATCCCGTTGCATTGTTAGAAGAATTCTCTCTAATTCAAGTAACACGAGCTCCCTTAGCTGGCAAATTGTTTTTTTCAGCTGATAAAGCGAATAATTATGCAAGTGAGACATCGTCAGTGCTTCTTAATCCCAAGCTTAAAGTCAAGGAGGGATGATCAAAGGGAAGCAAATGGAACAGCCCTTCTTTGGTTAATATATAATGAGATTCTCGTTTAAATCTCCGTGTTTACATTAATTTAGTGAATATAAATGTTCTTTGGATCTGCCTTTAACTTTTCCCTGTTTTGTTAGGTCGGTAGTTTTAATCGGAGTGAATTATGAGGGTGCTTTTTAAATAAAAATAAATTCTGATATAGAATGAACTCAAATGTTAAAATTAAAGTATTTTTTTAATCAATGATGTAAAATTTCGCAAAGAGAAATACTAATTATTATAGAGGTAATTTAGTCATTCAAATAGTTTATTTAATTCAATATTTGTATATCTCTTATTAACAAATAAAATGTTCTTAAAATCCAATACCATTGATGAAAAATCGTAAGCAATTAATAAGAAAGTTGTACCGCTACATAATGTCAAGAACACAAAATATTAAGGGTATTTGGCATCGCTCGGGTGCTCTCGAGGTTACTATTGGCAGTTGGCACGTCGTTCGTGAACGTTACACCTTCATATACCATTGCCAATGCCAGTGGACCGTTGACATGTCGCAGACGGTTTAACTAGAGTCGAACTGGGCGCAAATGAAAGTGTTATTTCTTAAGCTGTTCGGAAATGATACAACAAATACTAGAGATATATTTAAAGTATTAATATTATATTGGTACCCGATAAAACGCTTAGAATAAATAGATCTAATAATAGGGATAAAATATATTCAACCTTAATATATTGACACTTATAAATAAATGAAAATACGTTCATTTAATATTGCTTCGCTAATTAAGAAATTACTTAATACCTCAGCATACAAATGAGAGGATTGAAGACATTTTTTTTATCTAAAACCGAATAAACCAACATGATTTTACGTCAAATAAAATAAAATTTGTTCAAGTAGATTTATCTAGACGAAAGCCGTTGAATGTACTGTAATACATAATATGAGATATAACGTCTTGAACACACTAACGGGTGTTACTATAATCTGTGTAGGAAGTGTAACAGTTTTCATAGAGTCTTTTGTGCCGTTAGTGTTAGCGTATGTGGTGGCTGAACGCTCGACGACTTGATTACAGCTATTTGTCTGCCTCGCCTTAGAGCTGGTACGTTGAGCACACAGCCTTATGCTTTCAACGTATATCATGCCGCGAAATTGTTTTTGAAATTTTAAGTTTGGAAAAATGGTGATGGAGGAAATTTACTTTGCGGCATAGTTGAGTTCATGTTGTACTGTGGACAAGCTGTTGTTTGAGAAGATGTAGATTTAGCTTGTGAATATGTTTTTATTAAAATTAGGTCTTGCTGGTATTGCCCCAGTATTTGTTTGGGGCTTCACAAACATTCAGACAAAACGACAACCAGACTCAGAACAAGGACCTTTACCACTCGTCTGCTTCAATTGTCTACACACATTTACCCAAATGTTTCTGGTAATAATCACATTATTTATTACAATAGTTACAGATAACGGTCCCCCGAGTTCTCTGTCAAGAATATGTTACACAAAAGACAAAGACTTAATAAATATTACGATATAATACCGTCTTACGTAAGCTTAACAAACTACGAATATGTCAAGGAATAACTAAAATAATTGGCCATGTTCTCCGAGCGCAGACATCTTTGATCGTCCCGAAGCCTTATTCTGTAGTAATGAAACTATTATATTGCAATCCTGAAGTAGATCTGTTGCGATCTTATCACGTTTCTACGGTTTATTCTTTGTCATTTGAATAATCTTGGGTTCAGGGTCTAGAATATTTAAATTGTAATTAAAATACCTACCTACTGAATTACATGAACAACAACAATAAGACCTTATTTGATGAAGGAAAATCATACTAAACTTAACACGAACGAACTAGAATAGGTATTAATGTTTCAGAATAAGGATGCTTACTCTGTATGCTTTCTATTTTATTATCGTCTCATAATATTTTCTGTTATTTCATTTCTTAGCTAAGATGTGGAAATAAAGAGTTTATTCCTTTGAGAAACAACTATTAGATGCAATTAGTAGGAAAGCTATTTCAAGTTTTTAATAAGTTTCACGTTTATGATAATACAGTTTGCATTTTCACTAGTTTTCATTGGCGCACTGCAAGAAACCGGATTAGGAGCATTAAAACTAAAGGCTCTTAGTTTTATATCCTATTATCTATTTTATTAAAGAAAGTTGAAAATGCTTCAATATTTTCTAAGTTGATGAGGAAAATGTTACTTGGGAAATTTTTACGTTAATAATAAAAAGAAATTCACTAATTCCATTAAAGATTGAAAAAACTTTTGGTAAATATTTTAATAGATTTTACAAACCGGAAAAAATAATTAGAAAAAAAATGGTTATGTTCTTTTCACCCAATTTTGTCATTATAGCAGCATAAGGAAGATGACAAATTTCTGCAAATTTCAACCATGTCTTTGGCACTTTTTATTATCCTTACATAGTAAAATGTGGACATAATAAAAACTATGCAAACATAGAACATGTAGATAAATCCTGTGATAATATTGTCTCATTTCCCATAGAATTATTAAATACAGCATAATACAAACGACAATTTATTATAGTCGGTTTAACAGCGACAAAATCCTTCCTTGAAAACTTCGCATCCGTGCCTAGACCGACAGCTTCCTTTACCAAATCATCTTTAAAGTTGCAACAAGCGATACCAGACCTTATGCTCGAGTAAACAAGGCTGATGATAATAGTAAATAAAAGTTAGTTAAGTACAAATGCTCAAGAATTGGTCTGGGATACGTTTGAAACATTTACTGTGCATTTTATTGACGCAATAAGTACTACTCGATGTTGGGGTGCTACTGTTAGAGGGACTCTTTATATTTAATTAAAATTATATTGATATTGAAGTAGTGTCTTGAAGAAAACTTATAATTATGGTGGGTAACTAAGTGTCAAAGTTTTTTTATTTACCCTAGTATTTGCTTGCTGAGAATGCAAGGTTCGCTAAAGGCAAAATTTTAATACCTACTTACATGTTATATACGACATTTAACCATGTACCTACGACATACTTATATGTCATAGAACTTTTCGAAAGTAAAATCTTCAAAGGCTTCTGGTAAAAATTGTATTAATAAAAAAGTTGATAACTCTCACGAATAAAACACAGCATTAATAAAACGTTTTGGTTACATTAAACTTGAATATCAAATAAAACATGAATGTGAAATAAAATTTTCAAAATACGAATTTTCTATAAACCCGTATATTTCACGACAAAATCTCTCTCCACTCTCATATTCTTACTCAAACTTATCCGCTTACAAGGGAAATTTTAAAATTTAAGAATGTTCTATAAAAGCCATTCACTTTATTAAAATTTCGTTCGGAAGCTCTGCAGAGCACTCGGGCCATCCTCGGCCACTGCATTTTGCATATGTTGTACGAGCACCCATATTATCCACTTCGGACATATTTATTGGTTCCATATTATGATGTCCTGGTACAATGTTGGACTTAGAATCACGTGTTTGTGAATTATTTTAGGATTTCTTTATAAGCGTTTAACCTTATTTAATATTTTATGATCAAAGGATATTATGCAATACTATCTCTATTTATTAACTTAACTACCTAATATTATAAACACTAAATTGAATTGTCCAAATACAAAGTCATCAATTCTCCAACGAATAGCATAAAAACTCCTTGGGAGAAAATAAAGCTAACATTAAATAAACGGAATAGCAATTAAGCGTATTCTTAAAAAAGAAAAAAAATCTTTATAAATTCTAATTTGGAGTTATTTATTATAACGGTCATTGAAATTCGGCGCGCATTGCGCTTTATCGCCGCGCTATTTATAAGGTTTATGCATTAGGCAGCACGTGATGCCAGCATCGTTTAATTAAAAACAAGCCTAGCTCGGTTTTGGCTGCGGGTTTCACATTAAACGCTGTATTTCGTACTAGGGGATCAATATTAGAATTAGAGCCGAGATTTGTTAAATAAAGTAGGTATATACTTAGGTACTAAAACAATTAAACGTCAATTTTTAAGTGCATTTTGCTTGCTACAATTATATTACATTGATTGTTGATTAAAAGCAATTGAATATCGCATCGATCAAGAACTAATAAAAGAATAAGAGCGAAAACGTGACACACATTTATTCATTGTTATCATAGACGAAAAATGTGCCAACTTCCTAAATGAGTGTGAGAACTAGAAAAAAACCGTTACTAAATATATACACAAACATTCCCATTTCGGAAGACATCCTGGGAAGTTAGAAAATCTAGATTAAATGGCTCCCATGTGTGAGCTATCGCCTTATACCGTACGATTATAAGGAAGCTAAAATAGTCACATTCGTGCAACACATGTTTCCTCTCCAGTCACTAGTTCGTTACTGTTAACAATCTAGATTAGGCTTAAAATGTTGCTTCTTGTAGGCATACATTGACACCATATGCCACAATATGATTCATTTCAGAATTATTTTATTTGGTAATTAAAATTCTATCGTTGAGTTTGTCTCGTTAAGAGACATAAAAATGTGACTTACAATTCATGCGACCGTTATAAAAAATACAGCATTTACATCAAATCAATTGCAATCCATAAAGCACCTCAATGGTAAAAAACGACACTTCTTTTCTCCATAATCTCGTTAACGAAAACAAAATAATGTGCCAAACATCCAAAACGTAAATTCTCTAAAACCGTACAGCAATTCCCTTTACATAAAAGTATCTAAATTAAACAGTATTGAAGCGTATCAAACAGACGATAGCGGACTCCATTATAAAGAGAATATTTCCCGAGAGTCGCGCGCCGCCGGGAATTGCCTCCGGCGTAATTTAGTGACGTCATATAAATCATATCATACCTCCGTACCTGAATTTATAGTAGACATGGTCAAAGGCGAGATAGAAACTCATAGTAAGACCTTTAATAGGCGGCTAAGTGTTTTATGTGGTGAAAGGCCCATTTACAAGTTTTACTGTAACACTGTAACAGGTTATAAAGTTTTGAGTTAAATTACGGCGAATAATGCCATTGTTCGTATGTTTTACATACTCAGTTAAATACCTCGCGTTAATGGGGTTGCTAGTGATTTATTTAGTGTAGTTTCTCTTGCCTTGTTTAGAATATTCGTTTACGTTAGCTTTACATGCATACGTTTGTAACTATTAAGAGATTCAGTGCAGGTGTTATTAAATATATAAATAGATATATTATGAGTTTAGCATGAGCTACAGAGTTGGTTTGTTTAAAGGCGCTAGTCACAGGAACTATTGGCCTGATTTGAAAAAAAATGCATTATTAAATAACACATTAATTTAGACAAGGATAAGAACATAGGTACGATCACACTTAGATTAATAGAAGCAGGTAAGGCAGGAAAGCAGTAATGAAATATGTTACAAAAACGGGGAGAAGATGCATGCTCTCCAAAACTATGAAACCGATATTAAAAATCCCGACAGCTAGTCATGAATAAAGTATGCCAATTAATCTCAAATAAACATCTCAAAGAAGATTTTCTTTTATCCAGAAATTAATTAAATTAAATTGTCATCTCTACAGCTTGTACGATGACAAGAAATAAGAGATAATATGTTTGTGTTGGTGGGTTTCCGTTGAAATGTCGGCATAACACTCAGTCATAGTTTAACATGAAAGCGGACGCTTCCTGAACGTAAATCACGCGTTGATAACTGACACTATGAGGCCTACTATATGTGAAATAACTTTATTAACAACTATTTAATAGTGTATCTTTGAATTTGTGTTAACATTTGATTGGTATTAAAAGAACATAAAATACTTAAAGTAGCTGCATTAGATCTTAGGTTGTATTTCACTGGTATTTACAGTAAATAAAGAAAATATTGTTAGTAAATTAATACACGGTGATTTTTTAGTCGTCTTACAAAAGTAGCCCAGTTCATGTATCCGACGTAAAATACCCCTGGGCGCGATTATTATTTTTTTATCATCAACTAAATCAATAAGTACGAAGGAAAATTAAACAAGAGAAATCTGAAAATACTCTTAAAAATGTTAAAAAGGCCGCCGCCCGCGCCCCTCACCATTGTTACAAGGCTCGGACCCCGCTTGCAACAGAGCTATGTTTCTAAAAAACTACGAATTGCATCATAATATTGAATAAAAATTGCATTTTAAATTTATTCAAATCTCATAAATACCCATTTTTTTATCATGAACGTGTTCTAGTCATTGGAAACATGAACTGGGCTGCTTTTGTAAGACGACTAAAAAATCATGGTGTATAAACTGTGCACATAAAAATAACATTTTGAAATTAGAACCGTATAGTGGATGCAAGATATTTCAGCATTAATCCAACAAAACACTAGTTATATCTCACACTCACCTGTTTCACTGTACTTTCCACTGTTGTATCGTAAATCAATTCAAACCAATTATTACGCTTTGTCAATCAAAGTAATTTACGCAATCGTTGCCAACCATAATAGAAAACAAAGAAAATTTTACAAACTATAACGGAAAACTAAATATTCATTCAAATTACACCAAGCGAGTATTGACGGTCAGTTGAACATGTCCAAAACAAGTCATGCACAGTAATTTGATGTACGTGTATTATTATTTTGCTATTGTAACATTTAACAAATTCCCCGATGACCAGCCATTACCGAAATTGTGCGGAGTTTTATGCGGATTATTATCCCAAGTGTATGAAATACAATGACATATAAAACAAGTCAATGACATTAAAATCTATACTAATATATGAAGCTGAAGAGTTTGTTTGAACGCGCTAATCTCATGAACTACAGGTTCAAATTGAAAAAACCTTTTTGGGTTCAATAGACCATTCATCACACTGCGACTACTAGGAGCGAAGATACAATGGAAAATGTGGGAAAAACAGGGAAAATTATTTATCTTCGAGGGCTTCCTTTCAAAAATTCCTAACTTTTATCTTGTAGACACTAGGACGAAGTCGCGGGCAACAGCTAGTAGTGGATAAAATACGCCTATGACCTATAGAAACAAGTCAATGACCTTAAAATCTTAAATGGAAATAAACGGGTGCTTAATGTTATGAGCAATGCTCATCACCATTGCCTTGCGAAGAAATTTGCACTCTGTAAGGCAGCAATTGTATTCAGAAAGTACGAAACTTAATCTTAAATTGTCCAGAAATTCCCACAGTTATTAACGATAAACCACTTTCTATAACCAAAACTAATATTTTTTCCTAGCGTATTGATCGCGTGTGATAAGGTTTCCAAGACAATCGGCCATTGTCACAACTGGGTCAAAGAGATAACGCAGGGATTAACGCGTCCCAATTTGATTGATTAAACTACGTTGCGTCATATGTCATGTTTATTAGCCTTAATTTCGAAATATTTGTTTAGTTTAGTGTTGTGCTGCAAGATAGCCCAAGACCAGATGGACAGATAGACCATTACTTTATCTTTCAAAATATTTTTGAACTTACTATAAAAGTAATTTGTGAATTCTTTATAAGATTTCATTAGAGAGGTGTATAGTTGTTTTAAGAAACTGTAGCATTATTTAGCATGCAAAAAAATCGTTTGACTTTATAAAGGAAACAAACACATAGTCTGAAACAACATACACACGCGTCCAAAATCAATCTATTACCGCCGATCTCTAACTTCTGACCAACTAAACTTTAGAGACCCTTTCCTTTTCCCCACGCAAAGATTAATACGTTTCTAAGGCAGATGTCTGGAGGTTCCGAAGGGGTGTACCCTCGGGCCCGGCGTCAATGCTTCACACTACATAAAATGTTCGGCGTCATTGCACAGTCGTAATGTCTTCGCTTCCTCAATCCTACCTTTCTTGGATGGAGGGATTTTGATGCGACAAAGGATTTAGAATGGAATTTGGATTTGTACGGTCGTATTTCATAGGGAATCGTTAAGCGGCGTTTGATTGGCTGTTCGTCTTTGCATGAATTTTGAGCAAACAGTTCGCGATAGTCATCAAAAACATCAAAGAGCGGTTGTCTCAAAGCTAAAATACAAGAATAATCTGATCTATTTATTTTAAACTCAATATTCGTATGTGCGAAATGAAAGCTTCCAAAAAGCATTTATTTAAACGTCGTAAAATTTAGCCAATGGTTTTGTCATAAACTAGCAGCATCCGATATTAAGGTAGCAGTTTTGAAATAGCCCGGGGTTTGGCATTTTGCCGGATAATGGCAATAGGTTTGCCAGTAACAAGGGCCCTAAAACCATTATCGGTGAGCTACAGAACCCTTTAGTCAATGCTGGCGATGTTATTGTACCATGTTACACCATTATTCATAGTTCGAGCACCGTTAGATAAATACGTGTCGATGAGCTTTCGCTCACTTTCCCTAAGGTATAATTATTGGAATCACAATACATGTAACGAGAGGTTGTACTGTGTAGTTTCTACGAGTGCCTACATATTAGGTAATTATGGCGGTGATAAAATCAGATGTCAAAAATATGAAGGTATTTTGATCACTTCGCTATTCATCCCAATTTTTTATTGTACCTCAAAAATAATCGTTTTCTTTTCTAAATTCAAAGAAGGAAGCCTTGCTTTCGGTTTCGTAATTTGCCATCTACTTACGTGGTAAATCGTTGAACTAGAAGCACTCCGCCCTACCGTTAGTAGGAGAATAGAAAAACACTTTGCAGTCATTTCCTTTGCGAGATGTACTGAAGGGGATTCATTATCAACCCTCGACAAATCCTCAGCTTTCTTAGGGGACACGAGGTACGAAACAATTGTGTACAGGAAATGCGTTCATTATGCCTTTTCAGAAATATTGTGCTTATCGCACGGTAAAATGATGATAAATCTGGCTTTATGTTGACGCTATTCAAAATTGTATAATGCAGTCTTTTGACGACCTAATTTGATATTCCGGTATACACTGTAGTGTCTTCTATAAAGTTATAATTTTTGTATGTAATTTTTTGTGTATATTAGTTGAGGAACTAAGGTTGCCAACCCTGCCATTAATATCCTATTTTAAATGGCTTCGAGTATTTAAATAGTCGAAAAACATATAAAAACTTCGTAGCTCCATTTCGCGAGACTTGGGAAAAGACACATGCAGTACCCAGATGTTAGGGCAATATCGTTTAGAAAGACTAGCAAGAATGAACCGTAACCCTTTGTAATAAGGATGTCTGACTGTTCTTACCTACAGAGGCTTTGGTTTGAAAAGACTGCTCGGATTGAGGGTCCCAGAGGTTTTAAGGTGCGTTGACTTAATGAAATGTACGCTTACCTTTTTCCGGATAATGTGCATTGAACCGGATTTTATGAAGTGATTATAAGGGTTTGTGGTCTTTTAGTATGTATAGAAAGAAAATTGTATTTACGAAAACAAGGGTTCATTTTAAAATGTTTCCAAATTGAGACCCAATGTGAGCTAAACTAATCTATGAATCAGTCTAATCGCTCTCGCGTTTAACCCACGATGTAACAATTGCTAATGTGTCTGGCAATCAAGAGAACCTGAGATGGCTTGGGATTTAAAAACTTCAGGAAGAGTTTTATACATTTTTTAAAGTTTAAAATTATTGGAGAATCTGTAATTACAGATACTCAAAGAACGCTTTCAAATGCCTGGAAAACGGCCTATTTGTAATTAAAAAACCTTATTTTTTCAAGTAATAAATTAATGCTTATTAATAATGACGTCACAAACTAGGACAAACAAACCTAGGAAGTAATAAAAACAAGGTAAGTTCATTGACTCCTCATTAATAGGATATGTCAGAAAGACAGTAAAATCCCTTTTATGACGTCATCAAATACAAAGCTTCATTATATCGATATCAACCTCAAATGTTTGGTAGAGCTTGTATAGTCTGTGGCCAACAGTTCCAAATTCAAAATTTGGCTGCATTGGATTATAGGTATTTCGGAATGAGCCCGTTTGTGCTGCCAACCGCAAATAGGGCTTAATGTGGAACCCTTCCCTCTCAGTACGACTAAAGTTAAAGTATTATTAATGCTGGTATTACTGAAGGAAGATTAAATACGTCAGAGGACTTTTGACTTCGTGTAATCTTTAATACGCGATACATTGTCTAAAGACTGATAGATCAAGACACCTGATGAGATATGCTACTGATAATTTTTAACCTTTGAACTAACTGTTTTCTTCCAAGTAAGTCTAAGTCCCTATCTTTAAAAAACACATTCAGTATTCATAGTTTTGAATATTACCTTATAAACTACCTTCTGTGGTCCTGTTCTTACATAATCCCGATCTTAAAGTAAAAATTCGAAAAAATGCCTAGAAATATTTTCCTAAAGTTTTCCACAATTTTCCTGCAACATTTCTGACCACTGTACTAGCAAATAGTAATGGTACATTAATAGCGATGGTCAGCGAATCTAGTCCGGATATATTTAGACATTCCTTCCCAGAACAGCAAAATGTTGCTTCTCATAAACTATAAGTTGGGTTCGTTAAACTTTGCGTAATACTTGCAAACACTGTGACTACTGTATTAATGGTTTAATACTTGCACTCGTTTATGTCCTTCGCTCTCTAAAATATAATGTAAAACAGTTAAGTTTGGAACAGTTAAGTTTCTTATTTGATTCAGGTGCAAATGGCACTCGACTTTTCTCAATAGGATTTTTGTAACGAGTCACATATACAATATATTTTTAAATTAAATACTGTGTTAGCGGTTCCTTGCCAGAATTACACAGTAATTTGAAATTCCAAATAAGCGTCTATTTCAAAACCCAAATCGAGTTTTCTCTTCCTCGAGATTATTCGTAACAATTAATTGATTCTCATAACCATTATTACCATAAACATTATTTTTGCACAAAAATAAACCTATACGATACTAAAACACTGCTAGTATTCCGCAGTATGTATCCACGGTAAATGGAAAATTCATCTCCAGTAAGAATACATAGGATGGAGACAGGACATCTATTCTTCATTCCCAACGGACACTTAGCCGTCTGAGAAGCTGAGTGAAATATTCATTGTTTTAATATTGCATCCAGAGTACAGGTTTCAACTTGGACTGTCTAAGAATATACAACAAGACGGGTGAAAAATAATCAGACTATTCTAAAAACAGTGGGATGCTTTTTCAGTGTTTCCGAAATTTGGAATAGCCCGTAAAAAACGGTCACATTTAACCAATTCAGCAAATAAATGATGAAGGAAAAAATACTTATTGTAAAACTTAATAGTTAAAATAAAATTCACGTAACTTCTGACAAGGTAAAATTTAACAATCCCCAAAAAATAATACTCTATACAAATCGGTTAATACAGTGCCACAGATAGAAGCACAATTATCTTTTTAGGTTGAGGTTAAAAACCACATTTCTTGGATCCATAAAATTGTAATAATAGTGTTATGAAAACTTTTTATAATCTTTAAAAAGCCATCATATCGATAAGTTCATAAAAATATATGTACGTATGTAAAAACATATGATTTTTATACTCCAGAGCCTAATAAGTCCTACTATGTTGATACAAATGTTTGAAATAGCTAATCTTATCGGCCACTTCAGTTCTAACAGGCTACACTTCGTATAAGAACATAATGCCGTTTAATATTCGAAAGCCATAGACTGAAATCGGAAGCCATACATTTACGAAATTAATACCCCAGTCCCGATATATACGTTTTACTCATATCAACCAACTGTACGAAATATTCAAAGCTGACCATCCTTTGATATGTTTGTCTGTAATCCCTCAATTTTAACAAAATCAACAAAAAAAAGCTGCCCATATGCGAATCGGACTTGCAATACTGAGGGTTCCTTACAAATAGACTAAAGGCAAATGAAAGACAACATTTTCATCTATCTAAACACCGTCCCTAGATGAAAATCATTGCTAAATCTCGACATAATTTTTTTGTTTAGGTATTACATTTATTATTATATGAGCCATATAAATACACCATTTGTTAAAATTAAAACTGCATATTTCTCCAGCTTGGTGACAGACGGATAGACAACTTTAGTAGTAGGGTTCCCGTTTCACCCCTTGGCTTTGGAACCCTAAAAAAATACTCTGTTCAACTGTTTTTATACACCGCAGTTTATTCCAGCCTGTGACTTTGTCGCGTTCTGGCCATGCGGCGAAATGTACCCAATGACAACGTTCTCTGCGCTGTGAAAAATGCAGGACTCGATGTACATTACTCTTTTCCTGCCGACGCATTTTACAGTACGTGAGCCCGAATATGCAATGCATACTTGAACAAACAGCGAGTATTTTTTCCCCTTTTGTATGCAGTGAAAGTTTCTGAATTGTTCCATGTAGATAAGGGTCTGTTTTATGCTGGAAGCTGGGTTTTACTGACCTTATGTGGGATGAGTTTGAGAGATGAGGTTTCTTTTACCTGAGTATTTTGTTTACTATATAGTAGTTTGAGCACGTATTTTTCCTTTGTTATATTACAAAGGAAAAATACGTACTTTGAAGTAGATTCCAAGAGATTTAAAATGAACGCATGACTTTATTTTGTGTTACTAATCTCTGGATCAGCTATGCTTATTTTGGTAGGCTACCGTTAATTGCTAGGTTTAGAGAAAAAGCTGTTCAAGTAAAGTCACGTATCAGAAACATTATCTGGATGTTTGTTAACGTAAGTTTGTAAATCTCAAATAGAAACGCATCATCAGTCATTATAACTCTAACGTGCTCAATGTAAGAATTGCATAAGCAAAGATTACGGCACATCCATGCTCGTAAGCGCCATTAAGCAATTCACTTTCTTCACTCAGTTGAAGGGAAATGGTTTCTAGATTTAATCAAGTATGATTTACATTTTATGTAATAACTAATTAAGGAAACAAATGCTTACACATTTCCATAAGCCCATGATACAGTCATAGCCGGTCACATCGAAAATGCCATATGTCACAATAAACGATCACATAGTTAAAAAACTTTGGAAGCCAATAAAAGCTTATCAAGTGTCCACTTCCTATAAAGCAACAATTTGGTCGATCCAATAAAGTCAAATGTTTATATTTAGCCCCTATATAAATAGTGGTGGAATTTATGTCCGAGGTGGCGCGCGGGCGGCGCAGCGGGCTCGAATGAATTGCCCCCAAAATATTTGTCTGTCGTAGTGTTGGCCGTAAGCCAGTGGGATCACTTTCGGCAAACTAGGTAAAGATAAAATATATCTAATGGTTCAGTCTGGATCGGGAAGGTATTGGCGCCTGGTGACTCACTTGTTGGATGTTTCGGAGGATTTGTTACATATAGAAATACACTATCGGTTTGTTAATAAATCACGCCTATTTACATGTAAATATATAGTGTAGTAGAGGAGTAAGTGGATGAGTCATCGTTACTAGCGTTATGTTGAGCCTCTTTTGTTGTTATTTCATCTGTGAATATAGTTCTTTTATGAATTCAACCTTAATCCTATATCCCAATATTTGTTTTGAGATAAACACAAAAATCTGGCCTTGTTTTTTATGGCACACTTTAATACGAGTATCTACGTATAAAAACAGGAAAAGGAATGTAATAAGTAAACTACAGATATATGTATACCTAGATACCTTTAAGTAGGAACATGATAAACCTAGTATTTAGCGAAGTAAAAGTATTTTATTCCTAGGCAAAAATTTGCTGGAACAAAATTTTCCAGAAATGAACATCATGCAATCAAAATCAGGTATATTTGTTAGGTATATCCAAAGTTAACACACAATAATAGACCCAAATTTTTAACTCAAAATCAACTTAATTACGCACCGATAAATAATCCGACTTACAAGACAAAATACTACGAAACGGTTTAGAATTCCTTTAACTAAAATGCGGTAACGTTACTACGTAGAACTATTTGCAGTAATTCAGTAGGGAAGCCATTCTGCAATCTCTTAGATCTGCGGATTATGCCTCAGAACTCACGCGACTTCGCGAGTGAATGACCCACCCGCGTTATTACGATATTAAATTTTCTAGTAAGGCTTCTTTTGTTATTAAAGGCAAGTATGTTACGCTTGCTTATGAAGTTGTTTAGACTATTCAGCTGTCAGCTGTTAGTGGTCATGTCGGACTGTTCCATTTATGAAAAGTCCGCAAACTTTCTTTTTGGTACGGAGTAAACGGCTTTATGAGTGGGTGAGTTAGTGACCACGCAAAAAATGGAAGGAAGAATATTATGTCTTTAGAGAAGATAGCGGTAGAGTTAACATTGTACATGAGAGTTCAAATATGATTTATAATTTAACGCAGAGTAATTTAATACAAGTGGGACAAACTCAAAAATAATCAATCAAATATGTGTAGTATAAAGAAATAGTTTAAAGATAAATAAATAAATAATAATATTGAACTTCTGCATTCGTAATAATTGCTAAATTGCTTAGCGAATCGTGGATCATGAACACATAATCATGGCCCACGACTCCCCATAGCACAATTATAAATTATTTACATATAAATGATACGCCTTTCCTGTATTGCCAACACACGACACCCGTATAGGATTTTAGTTAATCGTTTCTCTAACAGAACTTACTTAAAATAATTTTGATGCTTTATCAATAACGTAATCGTAGCTGTAGTAAGGTTTAAACACTTCTATGGTTAGAATCAAGACTTCACTATACTCAAGATTCGAATAATAAAACATTAAACGATCAAATGCCTTCAGCTTACAAACAAAAAATTAAAATCATATGTCAAAATATAATCCAATATCACAAGCTCTTCAGTCATGTAATTCAAGGTTACCGGTCAAAAAATTACAAGTCTCTTCCTTATAAATATTTAGACTAGTCACGTGACAAAACAAAAAACGTTCCGTCAACGATATCAGTCGCAACGTGCAACCACAGAGGTATGAAGTGTCACAGACGCCGCAACTCGACCTTGGTTAGAGTATTTTTAACATGTGTTTATAATCAGTTGTGAAGATGTAAATATTTTTGTTCTGGGAATATTGAGAAGTTAGTTTTAATGGATAATTTGGGTTTATAAGAGTTCTCTGGAATTAAATTTAATTTCTAATAGCTAATTTATCTATAATTTTTATAATTGAAATACGACGATTCATATGTGTTCAAATCACTTTCAGGCCAAACATATAGGTAGTTTTTAATGATCACATGTCAAACCAAAAATATAAATCCAACTTATTAAATTCCGAAATTTAAAAGAAAAAATGCAATTAAAATCTTGTCAAATCTCAGCTATTCAATCTTTCTGTGAGTATTTGATCCGATTACGGTCAAGCTTTTGCCAATATGAGTATTTGAGTACTTAAGAACAGATTAACTTCAACAGACTATGATAAAGTTCCCCTATTGATACCAATATTATGCACTCCTAGCTTCGCAATGATATAATAATGTATGATTTATTCTTAAGAACTCTTCTCGCATTAATTAGCCTTAATCTCATAGTCCAAAAAAGTCCACTATTCGGTGAGAATCCATTCAAGTCTTACACCAGTTTAACCGTACCTTTTCGGATTCAAAAATACAGCTGCATTTTATCTCACGCAAAAATGCAGATTGAAAATGAACAAAGCATAGCGGAAAAGTTTAGCAAAGCTAATTTAATATTTCCATAAAATATTACAAGAGGAGAAATATAGAATCTAGGATGAATAAACAAAGGAATTGTAACACAGGGATTATATTATAAGTGCTTTAGCTGAGATAAGAGATAAACATTGAGAGGCTAAAGTGACCCACTTTTCTCATTCTTGTTTCAATTGCATTCTTTTGCTTTGCCCGCTTTGTGTGTAGTTGTTTCGCAATAGATAGAGGTATTTGTCTTTACTATATCAACTGGTATTTCTTTTGTTTCTGATCGAGATGTTTTCATATGATTTTAGTTTGAAATATGAGGTATTTAACACGGTAAATGTTTTGTGCTAATCTTGTCAGATATTCAAAGCAAAAATTACCAAACATGCAATATGGGTTGGTATAAGGAAGGGAAGCGTTTCGTCTTCAAAAATTTGCCCAGCCGTGGAATATATCAAAGGTATATCAAAGCAAAAAACTCTCTAAATTAAAGGGTGAAGTGAAGAAAAATTCAGGTGTTAGTATAATTAGCCGTAATAACTTAATTAATATTATAAAAACCAACAAGGTAATTAGTCTACGGATATAAGGCAATTACTGACGAAACTATATTGTATGACAAATGAACATTAAAACTGTTTAGTGTTAACTTTCTTAACAAATTATAAATGAAAAATGTACTAGATTAGTAGTTAGTTATGACAAGAAAATTATGTTTTCTAAAACACGCAACTTCCATGTTGTGTTTTGTTCGATAATGTGTGAAGTATGCGATGGAAATGGACTGTTACATTGTAGATATATGATTTACGATAATATACCTTAATGTTTTTGAAATAAAAGCTATTATGTGAGTGTAGCTTCGCCTCTGTTCGTTGTACAGTGAATAGCAAAAGTTGTAGAATACGATTATCTTTACAAACGCTAGAAATGTTCACTATTATTAAGAACATTCTAATTTAAAGAGAAATCAAAAGAATTCGTGATACACCTATAATTTATATTATTATTTTTACATTTGTGTGTATTTTAGGCTCTTGGTGCGTATTTTATTCAAACCGAAATGAAATTTCTTATAGTTTGTATTGGTAGCGTTTATTGTTTTAAGTTGGTTTTGGATGTTGAGTTTTTATTCATAAAAAACAAACCACTTAAACATTATGTGTAACAAGTTTAACGTATTTCTGTTCATTGCTCTTTTGTTGCTAACATTACTTGTCAATAATACAACATTACTCATTTACCAATAACGTAATACAAAATCACCTTCAAAGGGCAGATAAGTGTCTGGACAAATAAATAGGGTTGCCACAAAAAGTTTACGGAAGCTTTTTGAGGTGTTCGTTGCGTGACGACTCAATAGCCTGTGGATAAAAAATGTTTTGTATTGGAGCGGTTTGGATTTAGTCTAGGTAAAAGTTCAGTATTTCGTATTTACCTAACGATTTTTCGCTAACAGAACTATGAGTTTATTTTTTTTTGTCATTGAGACATTATACAAGTAGTATTATGACGTATGTAGTGTCGTATAATTCCTACAAAGTTGATGCTGACGTTCATAAGAGGGCATAAAATGTATTATATTATTACAATTTATTTTTCTATAACTTGGTTCATTCAATACACTCGCATAAACAAAAGGTGTCAGCCCTATAGTCGCCCTGAGTGTCATTTGCTTTCGTTCATATCGTAAGGGACGTAGACACTGGTTCAATAAAAGATTAACCGGGAATAGTTACAACACTATTTACTCTTTTCCATAAATTTTCCACATTAATCTTTTTTTATTTACCAAGACAAATATAGATAAAATAAAAAGAACCCAAGCGGTGTTATCTTCATGCAAATAGGCATAATTTCAAGAACATTGCCTAATAAAACGATTCATGAAACAACCAGCAAATACTCGTACAACTGAACAAAACAAATAAATGTGAGTACCATTTGCTAACCGAACTCCTCGTTCCATAACAAACTTTACGCTTGAAATAATAAGAAGTATTATAAAAGATCTATAAAGACATTACGTACCCTCTCTGTTTTTATCTACTCAACTTTGTTCTTTTATACCCAATGACGACAACCAAAATCTAATTTGCAAATCAATTTAAAGGGATATGTCGCTAAAAGGATGGATGAAAGCCACAACATGCCATTGTTTTGTGAAATAAGGTAATTCTGTAGCAACTTCAGCTTCAATAATACGAAGTTGAAAGTTGCAGACAATGAGCGCTTAAACTAAAGGCTTCAAATGCAATTTTCTCAGAAATTATATGTATGAAAGTTGCCAGACGGCAGAAACCTTAGGAAGAATGCATTTTGTAGCTTGCACTCGGTTGCCGGAGGCGCCGCGGCCGACGACAGAGAAAAAGTGCTAGCGATACGTCAGCATCCCTATACAAAATTGTGGAATATGCATATTTCGAGAGCTATGAAGTGAATGCGTAATATGCATAATGACACCTAGAATATTCAAATTTTCCTAAGTGTTAAGGAAATTTGTATAAAACCATGCCGATTAAGGTAAAGGGATATTAAAGTGGTTTCGTAACGCAGACTTATACTCATTTTATGAAATGCTCAGATAAAACGCCTACTGATTTCATATTCTAAAACACCTATTTACGATACCCGTATGCAATAAATTAAATGATCAAGGATTGTCTTACCTAGGAAATTACCTATGCAAATAATCTGCATCAAATCGATTCCGTACGCCATTGCACAACAAGTAGGTACCTACACTCCATCGACAATCGCGCCATAACTTACAAAAGTGACAAAAAGCCGCTTCACCTTATTTTCTTTATAGCCACATATCGTTTCGGCTCCCACCTTGTAAATCTACGGAATAGAAAAGACCGGTGAGGCGGTGTGAAAATGTGCATTGTGCACAATAGATTTCACGAAGAATTCCTATTGTGAGCACTGATTTGTTGTGTGTCTCGAAAAGTACTACTTGTACAGAAATATCGCACAAAAGTAATTTATTGATTAAATTTCTGTACGCGTTTCCCTCGATTAAACTTTTAGGTGCAGGTGAAAAGTTTCGGGCTTTCCTTGTTACATTGTGAATTTATTTACAGCAGAAGCATTTGTGTAATTGCGAGAATAATAACGAGAAAATTATTACATTAATAATGATGGAGACTGTAGACGCTCACAAATATGCACCCAAAGGATTGCACTTCAAAAGTATTTAACACAAAGGGGCAGCCGAAAGCCGCGAGATGATGACAGGGGCCAAGTGTTATGGTCCTCAGGCCTGCAATAAATAATGCCTAAGTTAAGGGGCTACCTTCATTGTTATTTCCTTAACGGGCCGTCTTATAGCCCTCTTAATTAATTTGAAACTTTCTGAGGTCTCCTGTGGCGTGCAATTTGAATAATAGCACGAATAGGGTGGTGAAGCTTAATTTTAATTGCAAATATTTATGTTAAACGAGTCTCGAGGCGGCGGATGCCTTTCTAGGATATTGCAAAGTATGATATATTGGAGGAAAACGTCTTGTGCAATACTCGAAATCGAATAATTTATTATGATAATAAAACGCTGGGTTCGTTTTACATTAACGAGCGTAGTAATAATTCCGGGTTGATATAAATGGGTCAGATTAAGTAAACAATTATAAATACGGGCACGCGATTGCGTTTTACGTGCTTATAATAGCTTCGGCGATAAAAATCATTAGTCAAAGAAATGGACGGTTGTTGCGACAAGTTATCGCCAAAAATCTGTGACATTGTCACAGTAGCAAATTGTTTATTGCTCTAACTTCTCTCTTTGCTAAGAAGAAATTTACGATTGCTTATCAGAACTTTTGGCAAGAACAAAAAGTCGTCTAGCCAGTTGTAGTCCAAATAAAATAAAAGTCTTAAACCAGCTGCGGACAATAATTTAGGACTTATACCAAGTACTAGTTACTGCAAATGAAACACAGTGAGAAGTTATTGTATCGTTTCTCTCTCATATTAAATATAGTACAGTCAAATGAACTAGTTTACTGTTAGGGTCACTTAATACCATGTGTAATTAAGAAATCGATAATTTTGCCTATAGTGTCATTATAAATCCATAAGTTCTGCTACAAAAACATTGCATTACATTGATTGATGGAATAATACGCGATCCTGATAAATACTGTAATAATATTGACATAAAATTATAATTACATTTAAGAACTTATTCAATGGATATATTTAGCTTTATACTTTACGAGATTTTTTCGAAGCCCACGGCTGTTATCTAAAGGATCGCCTACAGCTACAAGTTTAATTAATTATCCTTGAATAGTCCGCGTAGGAAGGTGGAAAGGTAACCTAATACATACTTGATCATCTATATCACCATTTACATTGGTTTACGACTTATAAAATGATTCGGTGCCTATATATTGAGTCCTTCAATGTCAATAACTTACTGTGTAGTGTATTTGGGGATATCAAACTCGTATTACCTGAAACATAGGAAGAATCGAGTTAGTTTAGTTGCAAAATGCCAATTCAATGTACTTCAGCAAGATTTTTTATGTTATGTTACATTTAATATGAATTCAGTGACTATTCCTTTTTCAGTAATACCTTAAGTCAAGTTTTTTTTTATATTTTTTTAACCCACTGTGTCCCAGCTGGATAAAGACATCCCCAAAATCCATCTATGATTCTTTGTCTTGGGCCAGATGGAACTATTCCATACGGCAAGCGGGTGTATGTTTTTTAAGAACTTTATACTTATTTCATATCAACATACAGCTACAACGTCTAAGATACAGGAAAGTCTATCACCACGTCCTAAAATAATACTGATGCATATAAGTTGTGGAAGCGTGACAGCAATAATCTTCATAGAGCAGCATCTCTCTTCCACACAGGCCGTAATATTATTATTTTAGTCTCCCCTGTGCACTGCAATGACACAGTTAAAGGTTTCCATTATGATATTATGTTATAATTGGTCTGAGCTTCATACAGGTAAATTTCCATTGAGTACTCATTCATATGGTTTCAGCCTAGCTTATGAATACACTTCTTCATGTCCCGTTAATAACCCTACAGTACTACAAAGTAAATAGGCAAAAGTATCATATAATATTTTTTTCATTTAGGTTCATTTAATCTATAACTAGAAACCAAATTATATTTCAAGTAGTGAAATCTCTGAAGAAAAAACTCTCAGCTGTTTTTAACCGATAGTTAAGGTTAACCATCCCTAAAACCCCAGACGAGGACACGTCTAATCCCTTTTAAGGCAACACCACATTTTGTATAAACTAAAACAGGTACCTACTAATATTATCGTCCCTGCTCCTTTGATGTTCCAAAGGATATAATAATCTACCCACAAGCAACAGACGTTAATAATAGCCAGATACCACACTGAGCGTATGAGGTAATCTATTAGTTTCTCAAAGCATCCTTCAACTACACGATGTCACTGGCATATGACTAACGAGTACGTAATGACACTTGCAATAACGCGATTAAGGACTGATGCTAATGGCCTTCGTAAGGTGCAATGCTTTAGTCAATATACAACACACATACATGTGTAGATAGGTAAGTATATAATAAAGATAAAGAACGCTAGTGAGTTATTGAAGTGTGTGTGTATTTTGATGGAATGCAATTGATTCGAATCAAAACAAAAGAGTATTGGAAGCCTTACCAAATCAAATTGCTAATTACTGTACAACATGCGTTGTCGTTTGACGCAATAGTTATAGTGTGCGTGTATGTAAAGCTTTAGAATTACTTCAGCGGCACGACAAACTAATTAAAAGTAGTATCAATGAACTAACATACAAGTCGTTTTTTATTAGTTTTGTACGAAACCCGGAAAATCGTAACATTTTATTATCACTCTCGGTAGGAAAAGTTCGTTGACTATTCTAGTCGTAACACAATCAAAACAAACTTGACAGACCTGAATGAACGGAGAAGATTGGGGACCAAAATCCGATTTCAAAACAAAACAGGGATCCCTCCCAAATTGAACACAAGGAAACTTTTCACGGTACAGGTACAACAAGTTGAAAGCGTTGCACTAGACTATAAGCTGAAACAGTGAGCATCGGAGATTTCATAGGAATTTCGCACGCTACGTCGCTTCCATTCGTCACCGTCGAGTAATTAGGCGCGACTGACAAACTTAACTTTGCTGTCATAACAGACTTTATTCCCGAATGATAAAGATGATTATCCGTCAACCAGAAAATTGCAAACGAAAATTAAGAGCGTGCGACTACCGAGACGCACTCACGCAGTGTCTTGTGATGTACTAACTGATGAATTTGAGAATACGGACATATTACGCCGTAAAGCCAATGGCCGGGTGGCAATGATCGATAGTTATACCTAGGTTATTAATAATACCGATATCTGGGTCAAATGAATTCGTAATGTATCGTAGTGTACTATGTATGTCACTCCACATGTTGCTATATTGCTACGCATATGGGTAAGAATGGATCATTAATCGTCTACCGAACTTTGTGTTTCATTGACACGCGTAATTAAACCGATAAAAGCTTCTATACAAATTCTATGACATCGGAGACGTTCCAATTTCAAGTCACCTTAATAATTAAACATTGAGAATTTTCTCAAGTCAATACCAAACATAAGATGCAGAAAATTTAATCAAAAAATTTAAATTTTCTTCATTCGAGTTTAGTATGTGTATCTACCATCATCTTCTCATAGAAACACGTACATTGCTTCGGTATTAAAAAAATAACCCATGCTTGATGCTTAACTGACATGCATAAAGTAACTGTCATTGAACGGAAAACAGTCTGTTTCCTTAACAACACGTTTCCGATTAAAACTCGGATCGATCACAACTTCCCGTGCTTATGGTAATGTACCACAAGTCGTGTGCACGCACTGCTGACGCCAGGTGGCACCTTTCGGCTATTGTCCGGAGTGGCCAACCGTGAAGACACCGCTATGGCTTTCGAATATTAGGAAACGAATGTTAGATTGCATTGCGCTTGGTGATGATCGGTTCCGTTATTAAATATTAAACGTTCGATCAATCGTTGCTTCCAGAAATTAGGGGTGGTGTTTGTACCGTTTTTCGGTTTCTAAGACCTGAGTATTTATAAAATAGCCAAATTCTTTGATGGAAACAAATCTTGTATTAGAGAAGGAAAAGTTGAAATAAAACATTTGAGACAACTCACGATACTAATACTAATTACAGTTTACATACAGAATGAAGCCAAATGAGAACTTAGAGTTGCAATTGACATGGTTTCGAAACCAAAATGCTTCCTAACCAATTGTTCTATATCCACAATAACAAAGACCAGAACAACAGAAGATGTAATAGTTATTTTGGTCATTGAATGTTTGAAATCGAACCACTTAAGCCACGTTCAAAGTAGAAAATCTTTAGCATAACGATGTAGATCCAGATAGCATCCAAAAATAAATGAAATTCTTAATACGTTCATCGAGGGAAATATTCCAAAGATATTTCCTTGGAAGCTAAATAACTGCGCTCCGAATAGATTCAAAGGAATTTCGTCTCCATTGGAGTATTACGGGAATTGTCATTTTGGAGAATTCGATGATAAGTATTATATCAGACCAGGATTTAAGGATAATGACAATAATTAAGAAATTAGACCGTCAGGAGATTTGAAATTTGGCACTGTTTTAGAAGTTTTAGAAGCTTTTAGAAGGATTTTAAGACCAAAAAGGTAACGACTTAGTTTTATCATAAGGCACGCGTCGACCGTCGACTGACGACGAATGATCATATTCACACGCCAATCTATCCTTGTAAATATCACCTGCTAAGCAAAACAAAAGCATATCAAACGCCAACTATAGCCAGTATTACATTAAAAAGAAAGAAATAGGCAACAATAGAGTAGCATTTGCGAATAATAATGTATTACGGAATATGTGAAGAGGTCGTTGTACTAAAACGTTTTATTGTAGCGGAACATGTGAAGAACACTTAAAGATGGAACAATGGCCGTCAAGTTTCACTTTGTTAAATTACATTATTACAACACTTGTTTATTTGATATATTTTAAAATAATTTATTTATATCATCAATGACTTAGATTCCATTGATAAGGGAATTGATCTTCACGTGCTCGATCTATTTAAAAGGGAATGTGAAATATATACCTACACTTAAAACTCTATCTTGCATGCCCCCAAAATTGAATAACTTGCAAGTCAAATAACAAAGTATATCTTAACAAAATAACCCAGTCCATTCAGGTATTTTGACAACCTCCCCGCTGTAACGAAGCCATTTTGCTATCCGAAAATAAAAATACAGATTCAATAAAATCCCTCCAATCATGTGATGGCAAATTAATGTCTGAGCTTCCTCTAATAAAATTTTACACGGATAAGTACATCTAGAAGCTGTATGTTTGTCTGGCAGTCTCGTCTCGCCTGAATGTTTTATGACTTGCAGTAGATAAAGGGGAAATACCGCGACGACTTCTGAGATTTATATTTTTTTATCTTGTTTCTTATAAGGCATTTCTCGGAATTTGCAAAATAAATGTAAGTGGCCTAAAGCGGTTGCACTTTGCATGTTGTGTTACTGTGAATCTGGTTTTTTGTGTGACAAATTAATGTGGTTATGAGCTGGTAGACAAAAACTAGGTTAGAATTAATATTTTGTTTTCTAGACATGATGTTGTAGGTAATAGCATACACAATGGGAGAGCGGTAATTAAAAAGATTAAATTATAAAAAAGATAATGAAAGATATATTAATTAAACAGGCGCTGAAGGCTAGAAAAATGATATTTATTTAAGTGTACTTTGCTACAACACTACGAAAATAAGCAAGTACGCCGTGTATTATAAAGACCACTCTAAATAGCATTTCCCATTACAGCAAGATATTCTGACCAAAAATTCCACATTAAAATTTAAAAACATTGAAAAAAAAAACTCATATAAAATTCCCATCCAAAATAACACAAACTTGCTCACGTAGTGTTATCAGTATTCAACTATGAATGAACATAATCGATGCAACAAGTGCGCTAGTTTCAGCCAATCGCCTTGAAGATTAGTAGAGCGACGCGACCGCTAACATTATCGTGTGTTTGGCAACCAGCGAGGTCACCTGTCATCGGTGATACACGATATTCTAATGAGCAAGTGTAATTCGATGATACTTTTGTTTAAGAACTTTTTTGAGTGTACTTCTTGCTTAATGTCACAATGAAAATAAAAACTATGTTTACATAATAACATAGTATATTGCGAAACCAAAGTTTGAAGTTTGAGGTTGTCAACCCGCTAAACACAACCGTGATGATCTCTCTCTTCTTCTCCCCTTCTACTCTCATCAATGCTAGAAGCCTTTGCCTAGTTTCGGAGACCCATGCATACCTTTTGACTAATGATGGCATTTTTTTTAGTATTAGTAGTATTAGAAACGTCTTTAGCAAACATGCAGCTGTTTACTGCAATGAACGCCATCTCTTTTTTAAAGAGTTTGACGAAACGAGTTGGGCTCAAACTTGTCCGACATTTCTCAAACCTTAGCATTCTCTATACAAGAACAAGCCTGTGCTCAACAGTCGCACGTTTACATATAGGCTGAAATTATTGTTCCATAGTACGCATCGTATTTATATTTTTTTGAGTAGTAAATGCTTAAAGTTCGCCATTTTAAAAACGATAGAAATCAAACCTGCTAATTTAATATTAAAATCAGCCAAGATTATTTTTTTAAATAATTAAGTTTGGTTATCAAAATGTGTCAGTGAATGTAATTAATGTACGAATTATGTAAAACTAATTAGATCATCGTAATTCTAATTTGTCAACCAATAATTTATTGATCGTTACTATACAGAGTTTCTGCTTATAACTCAGCACAATTCCCAGACAATTTAATTGCCATGTTCTGATTTGCTAATCAATAATGTAAATCTAATTAAGCAACACTCAATCTCATTTGTAATAGTAATTTATTTGTGGCCGTTGTCAGTTTCCAAATACATATTTATTATTTTCTTAATAAACTAGCTGGTCCATGTGATTTTACCCACTTCTGCTGTTTTTCTAAAAAAAATATATCGAACCAGTAGTTCGGGAGTTAAGCGCGGACAACAAACAGACTATGCATTTTTATAAAATTAGTACAGATTAAGTACCTACCTAATATTTTTCATTTAATAACGATTATAATGAGTCTCAAATATTGATGTTCTAATTTAATCAGTAGCGACATTAGTGACAGCTCACAAAAAAAAACACAATTTCAAAAGTTTTATAAATAAGAAAATAATAATATAAACGCAAATTAAAATTACCCTTAACCTTAAAAAAATAAGGTAACTATTACATCGATCCTATTGCACGCTCTTAAAAGTTATTACAAAATCTAGTACAACCAAGAAACGTGTGAACTGACCTTATCACGTCGTGAATACTAATATTCTATTAAATATATTTTCTTTATACTCCTACGTGATCACATTCTACGTTTCAAAGTTTTAGAGTTCAATTTCTAGTGAAAAAGTGATTTTGAACGTGGCAACGGAATTTTTATTACGCAATTTCCCTATCCAGTTTAGAGGCGAACGGAATTCCGAGATTTCTTGTGAATATGTAGATAGTGCATGTGGGAAGGTCTGGAGTAGCTGCTTAATAACACGGTACTGAATTTATACGTTAGATACTTCTTAGACTTGTCCTCTATGAGGTAATGTATGGTTCCGATATCGCAGGGACACTTAAAGAAATATTATTGCAGTGTGGAAGAGTGACAAAGTTCTACAAAGCAGTGAGAAAGAGAATGTATGTATTGTGTTTTCAGAAATTTATTAGTGTAAGTGATTTTACCGTGCTAATCTATACTAATATATAAAGCTGAAGAGTTTGTTTGTTTTTTTGAACGCTCTAATCTGAGAACTACTGGTTTAAATTGAAATTTTTTTTTGTGTTCAATAGACCATTAATTGAGGATGTTTTAGGCTATATAAAATCACGTTGCAACTAATAGGAGTGAAGATACAATGGAAAATGTGCCAAAAGCGAGGAAAAATCTTCATCTTCGAGGGCTTCCGTTCAAAAATTCCTAACTTATATCTTCTAACCACGCGGACGAAGTCGGGGGCAACAGCTAGTTATGGATAAGTAGAAATGTTAATGAGGAGTAGTCTTATCGCTGTGTAGTATACGGTCATGCTTGTATAATTACAATAGATAATAATACTTTTAAAGATGTTGGTAGCAGGTAGATCCTGATAATTTTGGTAAGATGCAAGGCTGTAAGATTGAGGAAACTCTTTTATAAAGCATTAAAATATTACGAGCAATTTAAATATCAGTTTATCAAAGATTAGTTGTGACTTTACTTATTGATAAAAAAATACCTGATATGCTTTTTAAATGCGCAGTAAAAACGCAGTTTATTTACAAAATAATTAAGACAATTAATTGCACACTTTACTACGTTTATAACTGAGTCATAAATACAATTGTCGATCAACTTGCTTTCAAGGAAAGTCATTACAATAAAAGGGGTTGCTGGGTCATATTGCTACAATATTGACATTTACTCGAAATTGCATTACTAACAATGTTTATTTTATCGACTCATTAGCAGACAATTTATAGACAGAACAGAATATTGGTATTAATGTGTTTACAACAATCCTGTGGTATTTTTTAACTAAATTTCAATGTATTTTTTTTATCGTAAACATAAAAAAACCTTATTTATCTTAGTTCCAATCGCTTTTAACTTTTCGTCGATCGTAAACAAGTGTTTAGCATAAAATTAATTTATAAACATGAAATTAACTACAAAACTTAGTAATTAAAAAAAAAAACAAAGAGATTACCTATACAAAGAATATTTCTATTAAAAACCAAAACTTTAATTCCACAGTAAACACTAGAACCTGCAATACAAACAAAGAACCAGAAAATGGCCAGAGATGTATTTGAAAATGGAACGTTATCGTCAAAGCGAGAAAACCGAAGTAGGCAAACATAAAGGCGGCTAGCTGTCAGCAGAATTTCAGTTGAAGCGACAGCTGCGACCACAAAGGATGTCTGCATAGGTAAGATATAGCTAGATGCACAGACAAACATTATCTGGATGCACAAGATACAGAGATACATATATCTAAATGCACAGATTGAAAAAGGACAGGGATATGTAGTCGGTACCTCCAGTTTCGGACTTCTGATTGGCCGCGCGATTAATTATGGCCGTCCCTTCTAAATTTGAATTTGTGTCGCTGGCTGAACAGAATATGAATATCTGAGGGTCATTCTTTATGAAACAAATTGATAAGTGATGAGTGTTAAGCTAGAACTAGTTAATAAGGCTTAAGCTTTTAAGGGATGTTTGTATATATTAAGTATTATAAAACTAACACAATTAAAAAATTAAAACCATTTACTGCTGAATGGAAAGTTACTCAATTCATAATCGAACGTTAATTTTGAATAACAGAACAGTTTATATGTTATCTTCACTAATATTTCTAACCTAGAAACCATTAATATTACTTAGTTAAATTACATTTAATCCAAAGTTGGGCAAAGTTTAAAGTGTTGTCTGGAAAGTCGCTAACCAATGATATAAGTAACTTTACTCCCCGTTGTAATATAAAGGCGGAACTTTGATGTGAAATGCAAATGGCCGAAACTGTCTCTGTGTGAGGAAAAAGATTCAAATATAGTCATTATTGTATTCAATTTTTTCGCTGACAGCCGTTAAGATTTATTAATAAATTTGTATTAAAAATAAACAGTAGATGAGTCTTTAAATATATTTTTTTCTAATGTATTTGAAATGTGTGATTTTTAATTTTTTCGCTTTTTTTAACCACTGTCTTTTTTACTCAAATGTTATTTTTTGTATTTTTACAAAAAAACAGCGTGATTTATGAAATATCACTTCAATCACTTGAATGTAAAATTGTAAATATTATATATGGATCAGTACAATCATGTATTACATCGTATAACGTTTTTCTCAATTACTTAAGTAAATTAATAACAATTTACCTAAGCATTAGTACTACATATAAGGTCGAGCCTTGACAAGGTACATAAATACCTTTATTGAATAAAAAAACTACAAGATTATAGTTTATCGCCTCTAATAATTATAATTATTCCACACCCACAATAAGGCGAGACATAAAACGCAATTTATACGAACGTGAACTCGTTAATTGTGGAACAGCAACATTATTGGTATAATAAAGCAGATAAATCGACTAGTTCAATCTCAACGTACAGGGTGTTTATTTTTCGTTCACTCCAACATTAAATATTATGAACGATAAATTTGATATAACATAAACTGTATCGTTATAATTTATGATTACTATCCTAATATAAGGAATGTTTTTATAATTTCTATAAAAGCGATATACGGAACCGTTTTGTGAAAACAGTCGTAACTTTATGGGAGTCGGAGAGCGTGACAGCTTTATTACTAAAGGGTGTTCGAATAAATAAACAGGATAGTAGGCACGTTTGTATTAAGCGATTAAACGATGTGTTCATATTTCAGACAGAATTAGCCATCGCTGTCCGGTTTTAAAACTTTCGTGCCTTTTTAAACTTACTTTCAGGATAACTGCAGTTTATTTTCATAATATTTAGTCTATAACCGATGTTTTTATTTCTATGTCTTAGAGTTAGTGGCAAAGCAGTTGACAGTCATTTGAGAGGGCAAAATAAATTATGCCTAGATGTATTTTGCTTTTTGACTGACAACTGCCTCAATATATGTGTAACGGGTTCGTACCTGGCATCCCAACAAAAAAACTCATTGAAACAAAAAAAAACGTCTTTTGTTTCGTAGTTTAAATCCGCTAAACAAAAGCTATACGTATCGATCGCGCCACACACCATCGACCCACATTAACGAGTCAATGGTGAACGACCGACAGCATAAACATTGTTTCTCGCCGTCACGTTTACGACCAACAGTGTTTTCTTTGAATTTTTTGCTGGCCATACAATTCGCAAATAACTTGACACACTTTTGTCAGCATTGGTCGGATTCTTATGTAAATACTTGTGGATATGTCAATAGGTGAATGTGTTAAATGTTTTCAAAAAAATTGTGCACAACATTGGGAAAAACATAAATTCTATTTTTAATAACGGTATAAACTGCATTTAATATATGCCAACATAGTCAACAGAACTACCTAAAAATTGCCTCAACGTTATTTTCAACACACAAATAAGAAATGATTAAATTTAATGTAAAGCAATTTCGTTTAAATGTAATCTGTTTCACAAGTAATCACTATCTAGCTACAACTTTAATCAAAACCTCAGTTCTCTTTGATCAAAATCTGTTAATCGAAATTCTAATATTGCTTCGCAAACATTGCTTACATAACTAATAGAATAAAATAAAACCGGGCAAGTGAGCGTTGGGAGACAAATCAATTTCTCGTAAACCTTATTTTTTTTTGTCACCCACAAATTTATGACCGTAAAACTAAACTTCTATCTTTTTTTGTATTTGGTATCATAGCGGTAATAGAAATACATCATCAGTGAAATTTTACACAGTTAAGCTATCACGGTTCACAAGGTACAGCCAAGGACAGACGCCGCCGTAGCCTTGCTGGGGCTACGGCGTCTAGGGTTTAATTTTTACAAATACGGAACCCAAAAAAAGAGCACATGATGAAAAATCGTGATTTTAGAACAACCTGTATTTTGTTTTGTCTACCTTCCGATTGATTTGTTACAACTACAAAACAAAACAAAAGACTACCGGTTATGAGAAAGATAAACAAATCATTTCGACTCTCAGACGTTTGAATGTTTACACTCAAACACTCACGGGAATGTCATTAATACCATCTGACACTGACAGCGTAACTACTTAACTTGCAAGAACGACACAAGAGATATAATTTTTAAACAATTTTTTCATACTTAGGTACAATACAGGTACATTTAAAACACGGGGCCATATATCACCGCAGTATTTTCTTCTAAACGAGGATGACACATGGTGTAATCAACAAAAATTTGCAATAAAACCCCGTTATTGTTGCGAGTCCCACTAGAATTTGGAAGATGTTATATTGTGTGTTTCACTATCGGAAGAAGATTATGTACCTAGCAGTACCTACCACCTAAGTTCATATTGTGGACTGCAATAAACGTAGTGAGTATTGATTTGGGGTCTAGACTATTCCACCATAAGAAAATTTGAATAGCGTATCGCAAATTGATAGCTGTGTTACAGCCTCAAGAGTTCACCAATAGAACATACAACCACACCCGCTAATGCTAATCAACTCGTCTCGTAGGCGTCAATGGAAAAATATTTATTAATGCGTTAATCAAACACTGTATAATCTATTCTATTTGCATTTTAAATGTATTAACGTTCGTTACATAATGCAGATACCCGTCTGCGTCTTTAGTGCTTTTTAAGTCGTTAAAGAGTTGATTAGGTTATCGAAAGTCGCTTAGCAAGTTTTACGTGATGAGAAAAGATGGCTGTCTACAGTATATGTTCGTCTTTTGGTCTATGAATGCTGTTAGAATGGTACAAACAATTTTATAAGCCTTACATAATTTTGGATTTAAGAAAATAATTTATCGCCTCTACATATTCCAGTTTATCAAAAGTTGTTTTTTTTTTTAATTCCGAAAAGCTAAAGATGACGTTCTTTCTGCGTCTCTACCTACTACTGAGTACCGACCCAACCAAATACTACAACCGCGTGCTCAAAATCAACATACCTTGAACACCATACTTAGCACCCACATCCCACTAGATGTTTTTAGTAATTAAGAACTTCAAATAAAACGTTCCATTTCAACGACACACGTAATCCAAAAGGAACGTACCCCACGGGAATGAAAAATGCCCCCGTTTCTTATTGGGGGAGAATTATGTACTCATCTTCTTACAAATAGATTGTAAAGGCACGATGTGTACGTTCTCATCAAATGGATACAAGGGGTTACAAACCTTCGGGCTATAGGGGTAGCTACAAAGAAATCTGACGGGATCGACAGCCCGAAACTAATACAGGACCTTTTGATGCCAAGAGATTTTAGTTTTCATGGAAAATATAATAAAACTATAAAGGTTGGACGGTAGCTTATAATATGAGGGTAAGGTAAAAAGAGGCACGAGGTATTTGTAGGTAATGTCACCGTTCAAACTAATAGAGGTACCAAAATCTGACTAAAGTCAACGGGTTTGTGATGTCTCGTTTTAAAAAAGACAGTAGAGTCATAAATTTTGCTTCAGTATGAAATGTGAGCTTTCTGTATTATATAACATTGCCAGCACGTAGAATTTCACCATAATAATACATCATTACGCATGTAATTCATAGACGAAGATACCATAGACAGCATTGAAATTATAGTTTATTAGACTCCAAGTGAAAATTCATGAGAAAGAAAGTTTTCAATCTACACTCGCTGTTTCCACAAGTACAAATCAACCAACACGATAGTTACGTTTGCAATTGCATTTTATAAATTTCCCACAAGTCCATCAAAACTGTCATACTTGACAGGAAAAAATCCTCCAAAAAAGAAACAACATTTTTAGTGGTACGTTATTCCAAACAGAGTAAATATTGAACGAAGGTTCAAGTTTGCCTCTCAATATGTCAACTGTCCGGCAGAGGGGATGAGAGGGAATAAAACTTCCTTTCAAACTCGGCCAGTGAGCCATCCATGGGGATTTGGGACACAATGAGATTTTACATAATAATGAGAAGCCCTTATTGACCTCTTTTTATTAAAGGCAATTCATGAAATGCCATTTGCGAAACACAAAAGTTTATTTAGGGAACCAACGACACATGAATAATAAGTACTAATCTAATTGAAGAACAGGGATGCGAAATATGGATGCGACTTAATTGTCCCATTTGAGTTGTAATTGATGTCAATTGGTTTGCTTTAGTAAATCAAAAGGGTTTATTTTGTGAGGTACTCCTCTTATATTTTGGAGTACCGAAATCGAGACATAAGTACGTATCGTATAAGTTCACTCTTTGGTCATTCTTTAAAAAAGTTACATGATTAATATACTCTGTTTTTGTTTTGAATTGTCCTTTTCATACACTTTCAACTGTTTTTCTGCTAAAATACATGGCTTAGCAAGTGTCCGGAATTATATCTCTCCTTTAATTTGAAAGACTTTTATTTTTCCCCTCCTCCCTTCTCTACCACGTCCATTGTTTTATAGTCGGTCAGGGAAACAGAACGATGACACTTTCTTGATTTACTAGAACCAAGGAGGTGTGGCTATAAGCAATTATGTACCAACGTTCCTTCTCGGTCTGTCGTGCCCAAGGCATTCTGAGAAGTAAGATCGTTGTCTGCTTTTAGTCTATAAAATAAATCTGGACCTACCACAAAGGTATTCATTTCTGTAAGTTATTTTCGTCTTCAGATTCCATTGTTCGGCTAACGAGAAGTACAATAGTAACTTGTAAAGGGAAACGGCTGACAATAATTATAGTCTCACTGCAGATGAATTTCAAAAAACACATAACTTCAAATACAATCCAATTTTCCCTGTCTATCCACACATCACCTAAAAGGCCTGTAGAACAAACTAGATTTCTTCATCTTATTAGGTATTAATTTAAACGTAATGAGACACCCACGTGTATGAACAAGGCCCATATATCTTGTTTCGCAGAATAAGCAGCCAGCCAAATAGATTGCGTCTGTAACGAAGCTCAATAAAACAAGAACAAACAGCTTCGGCAAAAAAGATGGTCCCAAGTGGAACAAGCTCCAGACTTGTTACGAGAATCAAAGAATAATTGGACTAGTTTTTGTCCAAACGACTTTCTGTACTATAATACAACAAAATTTCGTCACTAAATCTTAAGACCAGGAAGTTTGAAAGCTAATATTCAGTCTTATAATAATCTGGTCCATTAACAGATGGAACTGACGACTGATATAATAAAGCGATAAGTAGATTGTCCGTTCTGGATGTTAAGACCCTATAAAATAGATGCACTTCCTACATAGTACTGCAACATCAGAGGACTTATTTTAGCTACTTTATGTGAGTAGAGCCATGTCTGTGACATTCGATAGCGGGTTGCGACACTTTCGAGGCAGACAGCATGACTCCCCACAATTAATTAAATATCAACCCTATCTTGCTTCAATTAAGGTTTGAATTGGTTTAGTATCACCGAATTTAGTTAAAAATAAGCACTTTCTGTATTTGTTTAAGGTCGATTTTGTTTTGAATAAAAATGCGTTGTGTCTGGCTGTAGAGAAAATATTAGCGGCGACGCTTTTGCAAACATGCCTGCAGTTGATAACTTTATTGTTATTGCTTTAAAAGCGAAGCGAAACAGATGCAAATAAAAGATTTTAATAGTGTTAACTTTTAACGAATGTCAGGTTTAGCGGTATTGATAACCTTATCTTAGCTATTTGATATCATTTCTAAATACTACTTATTCTATATTATTACTTACATGAACCACTAAAGATTAAGTAGCCACATATGACTAATGCCCTCATTTACCTGAAACAGAGAAACAAAATTATGGAAACAAATGTGTGTCATCAAGTATCAATCGGTCTACTTCCTTATCTTAATAACCGCGATAGTGGATTTCACTCGATAAATACATATTTTGACAACAACGCCAGACTAAAATAAAAAGGGAATTTTATTTGTTTTCGTTTTACCTATTTTAATACAATTCGCCGTTTGTAAGCATTACAGGCTGGTATAATGTCAGTAGACGACATAAAATGTATGTAAACCTTATTAGTAATAGAGGTATTGAAATGTCATTTTTGACAGCGCCGTTGTGAAAGAAGGACGTCGCTTTAGCCGTGTATAGTGCGCTTAATTACAGAACGGTCTTACTTGAAGATGTCCACGGAACCGTTAAGGAAATCGTTTTAAAAACAATAGAACGACGCAAAATTGTGTTCGATGTTGGTTTAGTCACGTATTAACGAGCACATGTCTATTATTTTATACGTATTTCTCCTCCTCATGTAAAGGGTAGAGTGGATTCGAACAGGTGGCGCTATTCTTAATGAATATGACTAGCATATACAAAGTACTTCTATTCCAAGTTTCTTTTGATCAATTGCCAGTAACAATCCATAACCAGTGCTTCAGTAACTGCACATTTATCATAGTGATAATTATAAGCTCGTCCATCCATCAAAGTGACACTGGAACATTAGTCTAGTATTAAGTATTGTTAGACACTGAAATCATGTCCCGTGACGACATATTAACAAACAATCAATTCTTTACTGCTGTAAACTCATAAAAATCTTTATTAGCAAACATTCACAGTCTGTATTAAGTTTGTAAAGTAGGATAGTTGATATTGTGGAAGAAGGACAGAGATATACACTGCCTGTAGCGCAGTCTTGCTCACTCTGCTCTGAGAGCTTATATGAAGCATTGAAGTACCCCATAAAAATTAAACGTAATTCTAAATACATAAACAGTCGAAATCGTTTCGTCTTCTGCTCTTTGATGTAGCTACTTGTCTACTTCGTGATACTTCGTGCTACTTAAGTAAGACAATTTAGCCCCACCCTAGATCCCTTTGAAGGGCCCCTAGAGGCTCTCAACAGGTAACTTTATAGCCGTTGAATTAACGCGGTCAAAGCAATTTTGTCAGTAATGCAGACTTGTACATTAATATCTTATTCGAAGGGAAGTTGTAATCTAATTTCGGCCAGACTCGTTTTCTATTGAAATTCATATATTTTGATGTGGAATAAGGTAATTTAAAATTCGCATTGTTTATGTAAATTTTCGGCTGTACATTTTTAACTGCCTACTGTGCCTTCTTAGGTAATTTTAACAAGCAAAAAGCATTCAATAGTGGAGAATAAAACAGCCGAATTTAAGGCTAACTTTTTTTTAAATACTTTTTAAGATAACAAAAAAAAATCGACTATTATGGCTATTTTACTTGCAGATTCTGTTACGTAAAGGTCGAAATAAAAAGCAATAGGTCGGAACAAAGTTGCACCCATGCGTAAAATAACCATTTGAAGAGTTGTTCTATGCTACTGAGGGCTTACCATCAAATCTTTACACTTTTGTATTACAATTGAGGAAGCAAGACAGCGCATTACACGATATAGAGCGCCATCCCTCTCACACGCCTGCAACAATTTTACTTTAAAGTATGGTGGTAGTCAAGTGTCAAGTAATCTACCTCTTTAGTCTAAGGATCGAGTAATCGATCAAATGATAAGGCGTTACTAATCGATACAGTCAGTAAACCGTTGTTAATTTAACACTAATTAACTTTTCATTTTCTCAATTAAGTTTTTTTATGACAGAAAAACAGTGTCAGGTATTAAAGTATTGTGTTTTGTTTTACAAGGTTGGAAATCGATTTTGACCTGTTTTCAATATCGAATTATTTTGTGAAATTTTAATGAAAAAAATAAAGTAACACAAAATGTTTTTTGACAGAACGTATGATATAAAAAAAAACTCATCTTCTGTAGCAGTCGTTGCGGTTTTAAAAATAAACAAGTTTCAATACTAAAGACAATATTTATACATAATATAACCGTAACTTTAAGCATTATTATAATTGTCTGAAACATTTTTCCTCTTGCTCGTCTCCTAAGAACTGTCCGATTAATGTCCCCGACGGCATTCACTACCGAATTTGGAGCCCGCATCGTTCGGGGTCGGCGACCTCTCGCGTGCCGAGTGCACACACTCGATCTTTAAAATCGATCTACACCTTCCGATCCGATATTAATAATCGAATGGAATCGGATGCGTTGAGTGTGTTGGATCGTTCGGTCATAGTGTTTGTCTTTACTGCAATAGGTACATACTTACATTAGGTAATTAGTATGGTCCAATTAGGGATCGGTACCGGTATTTCGGAACTTTGATTTGTAACTAGTTATTGCTCGCGGTTTCGCCCACTTGAATATCGGTTAAAGATGCAATATCATAACAATATTTTGAGGAAGTCGGATAAAAGAAGCTTAAATTCAAATCCAAGGAGTCAGCTACCTCTATACTAAATATCATCTACATCAGTTCACCCGTTTGGTCGTGAAGAGAACGCACGAACAAGCATACTGGTTCACTTTCGCTTTTTTAATATTATTGCCATTACAACTGCCAATATTTTGTTCTACCATGTAACTACTATTATTACCTAATTTTTAAAAACAGAATTACAAAAAGTTTAGCATTAGACAGTCCTTCATTTGTTTTCTAATTATTTAAATGTTACTTTGACAGCGTTAACTCACAATTTTCTACCTAAATACCTCCACAATGCAAATCCTATAGGATCGGAAAGTGTATACATACATATTTATATGTTTGTACGTATGTATATCATGCTATTACATCGACGTGGATTCGATACGCTCCGTGAAGCGCGGTGCAGAGGTAAGATACGTGCGTTAGACGAACAGATGGGTTTAAGTGCGGTATTGTTACGGTGAACGGTTATGGCATGTGAGTGATAATTGTATACACAGAAATGTAAGTTCATTTTGACCGTTAATTCGTTTGTTTTATATTGAAATACGAAACATTTGATTGGATATTACAGTTATAAGTGTGTTTTAAACTTTAATGTAAGAAACGATGACGATCAATCAATTAATTCAAAGTAGTCCTTATTAATAAATAAGATATATGCCCCAATAACCGTTTAAGCGGTTTGACTCCGGGAACAAGTGTCAATTGCATTATGTCTTTACTTACTTTAAAATCTTGTAGTATTGCATAATATAATTTTTTGTACCATAAAATTTAAATTTTTGCAATATAACGTGAACTCATAATGTCTAGCAAATCTGTCAAATTCTGTCTAGCAATGAAAATAACATACAAGAAAATACGCCTAAGTTGAAATATCCTAGTTTTAAATTCCACATTATGACTAAGAAATGTGGAATTTTATTTAAATCGGTTGTTCTGTCTCCGGTTGAATGCATAGTCTATTGATGTCTTGTTAAGGAGATCCTCTATTATATTGTTCATAAATGAATGGTAGCATCGATTTTAATTAGCATTTTTATTTTTAGCAGACAGTTAAATTAATTTATTACGTCTAGTATGAATGTTTCTAGTGAATATAGTAGGTAAATAATAGATCCAAATTTGAATCAAAATTTAAAATTGTTGATCCAATATATTTTAATTAAGGTATTTTATTTTAAAATAGCAATTAAATTTAAATTAATTATTATTTTTCAATTAAAAAGAAAATGCAAGGATAAATACAAATACAATGACTTACAATTACACAATACAAATAATTAAATAAATAAGCATTTATTTAAAAAAAGAACACTCTTTTTCGAAATCGTCTACGCTTCCAAACTAAGCGGGATGCTCACAGTAGGTACCTACAGTGACGCGACATGCAGTCGATACTCTGATAGTAAGCTCGATAAATCTTCAACAAACGCAAGTGAGCACTGCGCTTTACTAGTGACATGTTTATTGAGTGTTTATATAACAGCTATTGGCTGTATTTGGAACCAGTTTAAAATCATTATCGATATTTTATGCTTCGGATAATCGGCCCTATCTCGATATTTTCTCGTTAGTGAACTTACGAAGCTTTGTAAAGCATTTTCAATAGAGCTTACAAAGTATTTATGCATGCAAAGGCTTGTCTGTTGTTTTAATTACCTTCTTCTTTAATCAATACATTATTCTACGGTAGAGCCTTTCAAATTACTCGTTTTAGGATAAGATAAAGGGAAGGGGGTGTAAAAATATTTCTTCCTCCGTATGAATATTGATCGTAAATATTTTTAAGTGAAAATCAAAGGCAAACACAATTAAACACCACTAAATAATATTAACAGCAAAAAAAATAACGTAAGAGGGAAAAAAACGCTAAGCGCGAATTGAAATTCCCGAAACGTTTTGCGAGATTGAAGAGGCTTTTATGGAAATGGACTGAGCGTGCATCAGATGATAGTACCAGGCACCCAGCGTTCCACCCCAATATGGTATTACGCGACCGATTTAAATATTTACGAATGCCTACAGCGCCTACTGCAATTTGAATACACCTGATGTTCAATTTATTTTGGCCGTGTTATTGCTCTAGTGGTGGCTTGAAAATACTCGAAATGCAAATGTATTCCAATAATGCTTAATGCTCGTTGTGCTGTATGAACATTTTACTGCATTCAGTTAAGGATACAGTTGCTGAGATATAATGTAAAGCAGTAATAACGGTAAGGCGTCTTCGGCATGGAATGTTTTAGGTAAAAGTGCTTTAGCAATGAAATGAATTGAATTTTTAAATTTGGAATGTATTTTGTTTCTGGTCAGATGTAATACGTCTCAAAGGTATTTTTTACGCTACGAAAGTCTTATAATTTTATTGAACTGGGAAGCAATGTAAAAATAAAGCATCGACTTATTTTTGTATTCATTTGTCAAATAAAATTTACTGTCCTTTTTACTATTAACCTACTTAATTAAAGACTCCGTTATGATACTAGGATTAATGCTGACATTAAGCATATTAAAATTAACTTTCTTATTCTCCCTTTTTTCATCCATGTTAATTTGGGCAATATCTTTGAATGGAATCTTGTGGTACTAGGCAAGCAAGTAATCTAGAAGCATTTGATGACTCGTTTAATATTGAACACACACGCATAACGCACTCAATATTCACATGTATTCATCGCCGTCTGCCGTATAAAATGATTTATTCATTTGACGCCAACCATTGTGTGACAAAGTTGGGAAAACGACTAGAACAAATTGCCTACTGAATTATATACTGACCGGCGTTTTGTAATGAAGAGCATTGATATTTGTTTTGTAATTTGCTTAGAGTTATGAGAGTAGTATCATGCTATCCTGTTGCCACATCAGTTCATGTTTAAAGAATCCGGTTGCGTCCGAAACTACTCATTCGATACCGCTAATTACCGTTTTTTGTTTAAGTAGAAGTAGACATTTCCATTTAAATGTTTTTGTTTCTTTATCGCGATTTTACTGGTGAACAAATTAAATTTTAATTTTATAAGTAAGTTCATACTTTGTTCATTATTATAATATTAACGTCTGAAAAAAAAACTAAAGACATTTTACACGAATACAAATTAAAACTAGTCTGTATTTAACAACTACCAAAATGAACTAATAATAATCATTACTTCGGGTCCAATAACCTGTAAAGACGGAAATTAAAAAACTGTCCGGAAACTTCACGCATACATTTACAAATATACTTATGGTTCGGATGCAAACTGCACTCTACATATGGTCCTAAGCACACATTAAGTTGTAGCGGTCAAAAGTTACGTAATGTTTGCATAACTTACTGTGTGAGGACGTTTTCATTGTGGCCTTACCTCCTTACGTTATATTATTACAGTTGAGGAGGTGAGAAAGCATCAAAGTGCGCGAAGAATCGTCTCATAAGTTTTTATTATTTGATGAGCGTAAAAAGAGTTTAGATATCATTATATTATATTGATATACCGACTGAGGATAAAATTTAAGATACATGTATACTCAAAGATTTATCTGTTAAGTATAAATATTATGTAGATAAAATAATATGGAAACATCTAACATATTATAAAGATAGATAAAACGGATACGTTTTGTTAAAGTTTATTTACCTTTGCGTATCTTAGTTTCCGCAAGGAAAGATAAAAGATAGTGGAACTATGTGTTGAGAGCTTAGTCTATACTTTACGCAGAAGTAATCTAGATTTAGCTCTTACAAAGTTGCATTGAGATTTACTCGAAGATAAGTACAGCGTGCAACTAAAGTCCTTTAATAAATTCATAAAAAAGGACCACTTATTCGTACAAGATGGCCTTAGCATAAAAACCGTAATAAAATTAGAAAAAAATAAATTGTAATTGTCACTGATTAACGATAGTTTGTAAATTTAATGTTCTTCATCGACTTTCCTTGCTGCCTGTACCTACTCGACGACAGAAATAAGGATCGTCTATTTTAACTTACAACGCAGTTTTACTTTAAAATTTTATTGTGAAGATTGTTATCGAAGGAGCAATGTACAGTTTGCTTACAATTTATCTGTGCTTATTAATTTTCTAGTACGGTCTCGGTTTCACTGTCAATGTTCACCGATTTTTTTTTTGTACAATACTAAAACCAACTGCTGATATAATCTGAACGATTGGCAGGTATTGTGAAGAGGGCGGTAAAATTATGAAGAGCCGACTTTTTATCAATATTTTAAATAATTTTGACACTTATAATTTAAGGAAAATTGTAACACAGAAACTTAAGAAAATCAGTTTGTGTTTAATCGTAAACTTTAGTGTATTTTTTATATTTAACCACAAAAATGTTTGTTTAAATAAACTTAAACAATTTCGATGATCCAGGTATTAAAGAAGCACCTATAGCTATGCAATGACTTCAATCTTGTATACAACTTTGATAACTTAGATTTCTAACTAACAGCATCTTTCTTTTAAAACCTACCCTAGAAAGATTGGTCAAAGAGATTGTTTACGTGCGTATGAAGCAAAAAGATAAGGTCTACTGAATCTTCCTTGGGATGCAGACAGACTGGGGATTTGTACGCAAAATCTGATCATCATAAGTTATTCCGCTTCGATCCCTTTTATGGTATTAAGATCATAAAGTGGGATAAAACTGGAAGGAATTGGATCACAGTTTTTCCTTCGAGCCTTTGCTTCGTGTGGAAAATGTTTATTTACCTAGGAATTTTGTAATATTGAGGAATAAAGTATGTTATATTGGCAGAGTTTCCTGATCGAAATTTTACCCAAGAATTCCGGCTTGCCATACATGTTCCTATAATAAAGGGATGATAATATGCTGTTATTACAATAGTTACTTGAAGTTTACGAAACGTATTCGTATTTTATTACTTTCAAAGATTTTTCTCGTTCATCGATAACATTTATTCTTTAAAATTAAATCAGGAACTATCCATCGGTTTAAATGCAATATTGTATCTTTTATTAAAAACATAGAGTTTAATATCCCTTGTAATTTAACATTCTTAAACTGTTGAAGCCGTGAAGGCCTTCTAGAAATAAAAACAGTTGTTTCTGATTTCGAGATAAAAAGCTTTTAAAGATACCGGCGCACGCATTAATTTACCTCGATCATATGCTAGGATAACAACGCATCACTACTAAACAAAAACAATTAATCACAGTCATGAGCTAATCCCTTCAAAGACTACAACAATATCTAAACTTCAAATCGATACCAGAGCCATTACTCCCTCTCTAGACATAAATCCGGTTGAATCCAGATTATCAAATGGGTATTAAATATGCGAACTCCCTTAGACCCCCGCTCATAACCATATTTGATTTAGAATGGTGACTTCCGATCCGTAGAGGCACGAATTAAGGATATTAACTGCCCAGAGAACCTACTACCATCGAATCAAGTGATATTATATGAATTGTAAAAGAGAGATGCCGCTCTACAAAGAGTTATTGCCGTCTCATTTACTCACCTGCAAGTCTTTCTTTAACTGGTGGATGTAGGCCCTCAGGAAAGCATCTCATTCAGACTTTGAATATAATATCGATAAATTCCGTGATCATTACCTTTTCAATCTCATTAAGAGGTGGAAACGTGAACTATAAATAATGTTTGGAGGAAATTGCAAGACGCTGTTTAACGTTAGAACAGAGTGGGTGATGGAATATTTAAAGTATAAATGAGATTAGAACAATCTGAACATCACATACGTTTTTTTGAACCTGGTCGACAAAGGGTTAAAGAGAATGTTCTTTTAAAACATGGTTGAAAATAATGATAAAATGAATACATTTTCGCCTGATAATTCTCCAGAAATTTGTTTATCAAGCAATACAGTAGGTTCGTGGTAAAGTATGCAAAATATGCAAATGCGAAAAATTTATACAAAACAGAAAACATCACTACAGACAGAACAGAACCCAATAACAATATTTTACATTATATTACAACACTGCTAATGTTGGCGCGTCCACATTATTCCACAGCAATAGTTAATTAATTAATTAGCCGTCAAAAGGCAATGTTTACTCTCGTTACTAAAATAGAAGGCAATAATATTCATTTTATTATGTACCTATAGCACATTAATATAGAGTTCCTTATAATTTAATCAATTAGTATGCTATTTATGTTATCAGGTATTCAATGTAATGTCCACAGTAAGTATCTGTAACATCATAGAGAAGCGATTTTGTACGACACTGCATCATATATAATTTAGCATGGTCGTGAGCTATCTTCATAATTAAGCAGATGTAATGTCGTGTAACAGAGGTCTTAACACATCGAGTAAGGATGGAAACCGAAGGGTAAGTTCGTACAATATTGAATTATAGACAGGAATACCAGTACAAGTTTAAACCCTGACAAATAAAGCTGTGTTCTATGTTTGATCACTGTGTGTTTTTGACTGTAGCACTTAATTCGTGATCCGCTTTGGACACTACGTTTATGGTCGGAGTTTTTATAAATTACTAATGAGACACTAATTCACATTTTAAAAACATCATTTGAAATACGGGAAAAAAATTGCTTATATCTTTATCACAGCGAAACGATGAGCCATATAGTACCAGTACATTGTCTGTCCGCAAGTTTACAACTTACAGTGATTTGAATAAAAATTGTCAATTATTTCCCCACATAAATATCTATACTAATATATAAAGCTGAAGAGTTTGTTTGTTTGTTTGTTTGAACGCGCTAATCTCTACTGGTCCAAATTGAAAAAATATTTTTGTGTTGAATAGACCATTCATCGAGGAAGGCTTTAGGCTATAAACCATCACGCTGCGACTAATAGGAGCTAAGATATAATGGAAAGTGTGAAAAAAATCGGGCTGGTATACCTAAATCATAACTTATATACCCACGGGGACGAAGTCGCGGGCAACAGCTAGTCGTCCGATAAATTTAGCTTTTAGAAAGCTGTTCAGCTTATTTTAAAACCTTAAAGCTTCTGTTATCTCTCTCATTGTGCATCAATGAGCATCGTATCAATTACTTAGTCTCAGTGATTGGTACAGACAGACGTCCATAAAACTTGTAGCTGTCCTATTAACATGCTCAGTACAGACTGTTACAACCTGAGTAATTACGCAACGATGTTTGTGTGAAGGGATGATGACAGTGTTTCGAAATATTCATTAGTATTCAATGTGAAATAGCTACCATTACGTATGACGTTGAGTTGAACTTACACTGCTAATTAAATCTTTTTTTTTTGTTTAAGAATCTGTGTTGTAATTGCTATTAAAGCAACAAGAATATCGAGATAAAGAACAAAAAATATGAATACAAAGTTTAATAATTTTTGACTTAGGCACTCATAAGGTAAGGTGGTGTTTCATGAATTTCAATTTCAAAGTAATTTTCATAGAATAATACTCTTTTTTCAAAGTCTTGCATCATCTTTAGATTACTTGACCAAAAAATGCCTGTATTGAAACATTTAGCAACATTATTATTTGGAGTATTTCTTAATTCCATTTAGTCATTAGTTAACAGGTAACTCTACAACAAACGAACTCACCTCACCTCACATCAAAATAAGGCCGGAACAGCTGTGAGCGAAGGCAGCTGCTCGAAAGTGATACTAAGAACAAAAATGACCTCGACACAACGACTCCTAATTATGGCTTAGGTGGGTGTATGAGCAGTCAACGGGATCCGCCCACCGCTTGTATGTTCCGGGTTTAACAAAAGTAAGTCAACAAGTCAATGTATTGTATTTTATGTTTACAAGTATAAGTTCTTTTAAGGATATGTGTGTTGTTCAATCGTAAAGCACGAAATTATTTTGTGTTGAGTCATTTGCAGTAAGGGAATCATGTAGAAATTTAAGTTTCATTTTTCTCGGAATACCTAAATTTGACTAAAATTGAAGATGTAAATAAGTAAGAAAAAATGTATATCTGTAAATGAGTAAATTTATTGCCAATGAGACTAAACTTAATGTACCTACCGTAGTAGATTCTAAATATCAAAGAGTTAGAGAAAAGATGCAATAAAAAATTGAATAAGAAATATACAATGATAACGGTTTTGTGGGGCGGTTGTATATTAAGATACCGTGTAAAAACGTGATTGTTACACTTAATAAATAAATAAATAATGTTGTTTTTTATATATATTTAAATATGTAATTTTTATGTTTTAAGAATTAAATAAAGGAAATAAATAATAATACTACATTATTGTCATAACGAACAAGTCATCTCTTCGGTAAGTACCAACGGAAAACAAAAGAATACTAATTTTGTGACTCGTTGTAATGAAAGACAACCATTGCAATTATCAGAGCACTCAAACCTAAACAAAGACTACAAAGAAAGCGTGCAAAACAAAATTGGCATTCAATGAGAGGGCTTAAAATCCAATATCAATTTTCATATGAACTCTGATTTAATAATGAAAATCACTGCAGCATTCGAAGTGCAATTTCATTATTGGGAAACAGAATATTGGATCTCAGTGGAGTATATTTCGGTACGGTCGTGGGGTGGAACGACAAACCGAATCAACTTTTCCGCCATTGTCCATTTATGCCATGATATTTGATAGATTATTTTGACGTTACGGGAATGGTTTCTTTTTTATCTTATTAATGAAGTGAAGATTTAATCATGAAAAAAGTATTATCAAGTAGTGTTATTACTGTCACATGTATCCTCATTTTCTGTGGTGACAAAAATTGTTTTGCTTCTGATGGAATGGACGACTAGGCATAGGGTCATTAATCAAAGCAATGTTTATGATAATCTTGTCAAAAAAATCATTAAACACAAACCTAATCATTGTTACCCATTTTCTACGATGATCCTTTTTACATTAAATTGATCGAATCAAAATCACACGCAAATTGACTATGCGTTATGTCGTTGCAATGTCTTTTTTGCAGACACCGTTTCTCCCTGGCTCTAATTCCCGTTTTGAAACAATATGAAAGGTGGGTCTTAATCATTTTCAATCGCCTCAGTCCCTCGGCAACAGTATAGGTATAAATTCGAGCCAAATCCGGAGCACCTGGTGTTTTTTGCCACCTGTCTCCGTCTGCATAATATGCAAATTGTAAAATCTGTATTTGGTGCAGCGAGCCATATTCGATACTTTTGTAGCTCCATTTTTGTTTTGTAAAGTGGGTGTTTCATATACGCAGTCGGCAATACACACACACACACACTGAAATGCCCATTAACTCTATAGCTTGGTAGAGTAGGTACGTCTGCCAAATCCGCATCGCAATTTCAATCACTATTCGATATTCAATGTGCATAATCCAAACAGTGTTGTTAAAGTGTGTGCATTGCAGAGCTGTGTTTATTAAATTCCCCGTAATACGAGGGTGGCCAGACAATTAGGGTTGCCGAGGGAATATAGCTGTCAATCAATACAGTACTCGCTCGTGGTTATGTGATACTTATGACCGGACGTGGGGTACCTTCATAGGCAGTTACTGATAATCTCCTTAGTGACACCCCTTCATTGATTCAGAAAATGAAAATTCAAACCGAAGAGCACTATTAAAATTTTGTCTATTTGGGTTAATGCACGGAAGTAACGTAACAAATGCAAACATCTGTTTTAATTATTACCGACAGCTCCTAGGTATCGAATGAAATTCGTTAATTTCGAAATAAGGTTAATTGATGTCATTTCGGTTAGCTCCAGAATCGAGTGAGATTTTAAATTTAGAACCAGTTTTATCTGACAATCGAGGCGGGGACCGCGACGCGGGAAAGTTACGCGTGCAGCGTGACATTCTAGTCCCAACGGGTGTCGCCGGTCAAATGAACCGAATTCCGACAATGTCACAATGTTGTTTTCGAACGCAATGAATTGAACGATAACTCCGCAATCTACCGAGACTTTGATTGGTGTAAATGTAATTATTAAATGCTGTTGCTGAATCGCTCCATAATTACTACACGTCACACAAATACCTTAATGTTACCAAATGTTTCAATCAATCGCTTCAGTAATTTGTTATCATTCAAATAACAGTTCAACATGGACTTACGATTAAATTTCAGACAACAAAAAATATAAAGCTTTACAGTAGCGAAGCCCGGGGCGTTCGGTAACCTAATACAGATTGTGAAACTAGGGGGACTATTCTGCAATAAACTAGACTTTAAGTTGTGGGTGCTTAGACTGAAGGGACTGTGGAGTTGGGGCTGATCGGCTTTGCTCCAGGCACTGGAAATGCATTGCTTTTATTGCAAATGCTCCGGTATCTGTTATTCGCCATTCCGCTTTAAGTTTTATAGATTTTTGTGAGTATTGTTGGGGACTTGGCAGTATTGTGGTGCGACAGCTATTCGGCAATGTTGTTGAATATAATATGTTTGCTTAAGTAACTATTTCTAGTATTTTCTAGGGTTTCCCTAATAGACACATTTTGTAGGGTATAACTTGCCTTAAAATTTTATCGCTGTTATGAATTAAATGTTTATCTTAGCCCGACATTAACAAAATACGTTATACATTAATGATAATAATTATAAAAGCAAATTATCGTCTAATTTTAACTTGAAGGGGTTGTCGGTAATTCGATCGCTTTCCAAAATTTGAGTTTATGCCCAGAAAACAATCGGGAACAAAGGGAAATTGCCTTCGAGTAATAATTAAACTAGTAAATCAATTTGTTCATTTAATTTAACAAAACAAAGTCGTTTAGTTAACAGATTTAAAAAAAAAAACGAAATCAAAAATGTATAAAAAGTGTTGATCAAACAACGATTTGAATACTGTATGTTCAACTTTAATATAAGGATGCATTCAAACTATTAAACTAATTTATGATACGTATTCAAAATTAAATGACTCTGATGGATATGAAAGCGAGCGCCGAAAATTTAATTGCTCCATTCTCTCGGCGCCATAATTTTCGTCTAGCCTAGATGTGGCGTGCAGACGGGTCCCTAAGTTATAGCTCAGTAGACTGGAAAGCGGAGATAATTGTGATATAGACACTTTCAATACAGACCCCTATACGGACCTACGGCATACGCGGCTTTTTGTGCTAGAGTTATTAGCATGTGGATGACTTAAAATAAAGGTATTGTTTCTAAATCACTGTAATATTGTACTGTCCAGCATTATAACTAATATTATAGATAAGAAAGATTTTTTGATCGTTGGTGATTGCTTGAACCTAAAAAATATGTGCGTTACTTTTTGCTGTAAAAACCCAACTACACGCATACCTTATTCTACAACCGTTGTTCGAACTCAATAAATCAATAATTTTTGAAAATTCAACTATCAAGTATTTCGGTATCTAGGTAAATAGCCTGGTGCAGTCTATACAGCTTGGTAACAGACAGACAGGCAAACAGTGGATTTTGAAAAATAGGGTTCTGTTTTTTATCTTTTGTGTCCAAAACCCTGCAAAACAAATTCTAATCGATGACACTGTAAATTTTATAACAGCATTTACATGCAAACTAGATACATAATACTCAACACTTTTCTCTCTTCACAATGTAAAGTCTCACAAACGAATGAGTAACAATCATGAACACTGTCGAGCACTATATCTAGGCAACATTCAATACACTATTAATATCTAAATGACTTAATAGTTAATAGACACACTATCTGAGTACACGTACTCACAATTAAGTTGTTGTACGTCTCGGCATTCTAAGGGTTATCTAGCGTTAGTGTTTCATTCATGAAATAACTACTCGTGTTAATCATTTGATTCAATTAACTCAGTGTTGGTGCCAATGAAACGGAGATGTTTGTTTAATTAATTATATATTCTCGCCTACAATTTTCAATTTAGTTTCTTTATGTAAATTTGTTGTAAGATGTTTTGTGTTCTTAGATTTTTAGGCTCAAAATCCTTTGAATTTATATTTTATACCACCGAATGTAATAAAAATATGGATGTTAGTTTGTTAGTGAGTTTATGCGAAAAGTACAAAAGCGATCATCGTTGCACTTTGAACGCTTGTTTTTAAGGCATTAAAATTAAAAATAATAATAATTAGAAGTCAAAAGATAGTGTTTTACAGCGATATTCGACATCCACGTAAGCAGAGCCACGGGCCGCTGCTAGTTATAAATACTTTCCACAACGATATTCAACTAAATTACAATCACAAAGGCTTAACTTTAAATACCGCCAAACACTGAGTTTAATATCTGCAAATTTTAATGAACGACCCATTGTATAACGTAATGAAGTTGAGTAGTAAATAAAGACCTCCTTTGGCATGCAAAACTCCTAGACGAGTTCCGGGGTAGTTCACAATAAACGAGACCAAGCGCCGTTGCCAATCCACTGGCAAAATTGACGATAAATTGAAGTGCTTGTAAACAAGGGACTGATTCAATAACTGCGGAATTTGATGCACTGCAGGCTAACCGGCCGTGCGAGAGATTCCCAATTGATTATAGAATTTGATACGCGTACCGGTGGTTAGATGGGCGTGAATGCACGCGGATTTTGCGTCAGGGCTCTATCTGTAGATGACTGACATGTTGGTAGGCATGTATATTGTGTAGTTTATAGTGTTAGTGTGTATAATTATAATCGTGTGTCTACTATAGTGTATAAATTTTACTGACGCTGCAGAGAGCATGTACATATATGTAAATAACAGTAGGTTATGCGTAAGTAGATGTCTAAATAAACTCACTATTTGAATTTATTTCTGTTATTCTTAAAACTTACAGCACATTTATTAATGCGTTTATTTACAAATAACAAATCATGTCCATTTTCATGCCTCGTAAGTTAGCCAATAAAAATAATGTGAACTTAAATCAACATGTAACTTGCAAATGATTGCAATACAGCATTAGCATTAATCCAGGAAATGCACGCAATGATAACTGTACCTACGATAATATTGAATCCTGGACAAAGTTTCAGTTACGCAAGAGAAGGCTTAACAAGCTCATATCATTTTGATTGACATTTGTATGAATATTAATAAGCCTCTAACTCGTTTGAAGGTATCGTAAAAGGAGTATGGTTATAACAAGGGGATTGCCGCGTCCTGTCCCAATACTTGTACCACAATCACTTAACTCAGGTCTATTGCGATTGTGGAAGCGAGATAGAATATGGTAGCTTCGCTTAGAGAACTATAGACCTCTCGCTTTCTCAACGATAACAGTTCAGCTTTTAAATTTTACAGTTCGATTATGGCTAATTACTTCGTCAGGATCAAGCTTCCGTTGATGTCTGATCAGCCAATTAAATTGATACTTTATGAAGAGTCAAGTATTAACTACAGCATAACAAGTGAGATTAATGAGATAAGATAAGAGAATGTTGGAAGAGATAGACTGGACAAATAGAAGATAACCAGATAAAAACCAGGTACCAATTAGCTTATTAAAATGATGAGTCAGAAGATCTTTATTAGCAGGATGTGACGATACAAGAATTTTTTGGTAAAGATACTACTACCAATTTGCCTGAAGTATAGTTGAATTAAAAATTTAGTCATTCTGGAGAAAAAATAAGATCACGGGTAAGTACCTAAAATGATAAAAATGTTTATGTGTTTGTTAAAAAATATACTTGTAAGGGTTCATTTCGCGAACTAGAAAACGTTTATAATTATCACTTAGCGTGATTAGAAATGATCTAACCTGCTAGCTTAGCAATAATGAAAAAAAACTGTAGGATAGAGAAAAAATACAATTCAGAGCATGGATAAGCCAACTGAACAATAAATAAAGTTAAAGTGAATAAATAATTAAAACTTGCAGATCCGTTAATTCAAAATGAAAATTAAAACCAATGAGCAGACGATTAAAATACCGAGCGATGTAATCAATTCCTGAATCACCTCAGTTACCAGACAACGTTGCATAATCTGTGCACCGTCAATCCGCTTATATCAGTCTTAATTAATGCCTGCAGCGGTTCACGCCGGAGGCCTTTATCTTTTGATTGACCTGCCCTGTTGGTTGTGACATAATAAACCTATCTGCATGTCTGAGTAATCTCGTCGATATTGTTTTGTGATGGAAACAAGCGATCGATGGTGAAAGCTTTGATAAGACTGACCAGTAATAACATTGTGGCGTGTTGCTACAGATTACATGGTACATTATCATTTATCAGTGAAGCAGAGTTGAATGTACCTACAGATTTAAAAGGTGAATATAATAATAATATTCAACAACATCAACACGACGCTTAATGCAGAACGATTCCTAAGCAAAGCTTGTAATTTAAGGGTTAGACTACGTACGTCTAAATAAATACAAACTATACGCAGATTCGAACAGAAAGGATCGTGTATATCACGTGATCACGCTTGTCTGTTCTGGATGGAAATCGAACTCACGATCTCCAATGTGGCTGTCAGGGCTACTAATCACTTTACCAACAGGCCAGTCAAAGTGAAGTGAACAATGTACAAAATTTTATCTAAACGTTAATTTCCTGCCGTCAATGTTTGTCCGTGACTGTTCCAGGTACCGTTTAGGCTAGTGCTAATTAGAACCGGAGTCTGGGGATTTAAATTGGACCCAACCTCAATTGTAATTGGAGTTAAACCATGGCCGTGGCCTAAAGGTTATTGACCCAAAGATAACATGTGTTACGAGTAATGAAGTAGGATTCATAACAAATATATAAACGCTGACAGTTCCTGTTAAACTTGTCTTGTGAAACTTAGAATGCCGGATCAACCCGTTCCCCATAGACTATTTTTGATCTTGCGCATACCTTTACTTTCTTGAATTATTATCTCACGTATCACTGAGGAAAACATGATTATTCATGCCGCATGATAGATTTATTACACTTGTCTGAAAGAGGCGCAAAACATTGTTGTATTGCGAAAACCAGGTATTGCTCACAAACCATAGTAATGACTAATGAGAGTAATGAATAACGATCTAGCATAAAGGTTATATACGTTCAAGTAAACTATCTCTGTCAATTTCGAAATAAAACTCGACGTTCCAAAAAGTGTGGATATTGAAATAGGACTATACCAAAATAACTGGATGCAGATATAAAATGATCCAATAATCTTACGACGTTACGACGAAACGTTAGCATCAGTTCTCGCAATCCCAGCTATATTTCATTAGGAAATTCAACAGCAGTCACAACAAATGAGTCCTATAAAACTTACGTAACACATAAAACAGACGGACGTGTGAATTTAATACGATTAACACGACCGCTTTGGGCTGAAGAAAACTGACGCGGCATTAAAATCCGTTGTAAAATGAAATCGATGTCGAGTTTGTTTTGATGAGTCAGTGAAGTAGACGAGGCTGAAGACGAGGATTCCGTAGTAATGCAAGAAGTGAGTCAGAGTGCGCGATGGGTTTTCCACTTTCTGAGCTTCGGGATGTGGGTGGATTTTAATCATTTTTCGAATTTGGTGGGCTGAAATTGCATGTTTATGACACTATACATTTTGATTGTGATGTTGTTTCTCATTGTATTGGCGCATGACGACTTAATTGTGCTTTGAATCATCAACATCATCATCATTTAAGCCCAGAATCACCCACTTCTGGGTATAACCCTTCCCTCTGTTTTCTACGTTATACGTCAATCTAAGTGCCTTTGAATTTGTAAGCAAAAAATCTACGGGATTAGAAATAAAAATAAAAACCTTAAGCAAAAACAACAATCAATGTTATTTGGACCAGCATTTAATTCTTCATGCTATATTGTGTAACATTTGTTCACAGACCTAGTTACATAATTAGCGAATTCGTCACAGCTCCGATTCTAAATCAAACAATACGTTGGAGTTCCAGAGCTCAAGTCAAACATATTATTTACTTTGAACGTGTAACTCGGAATGTTAATGGACTTTACGAAATAGAACGGCATGTAACATTAAATTCGTTGAGTGCCCATTCATAAGAGGCTGGTTAAATGGCCACTTTGGAACAATTAGTGACGGCGCCGATCGGCAAGTTGACAGTAAGGGGCAAACGATTTTGCTAATGTCACGCAGTAGGTCTATAGACTCAATTGGAATACTGCTTTGTGAAACCAAGGTATGGCTGGATTTTTTTACGATAGCAAGCTTAATTGTATTCAAATTCTGTTTGTTAAATGTCGAAACAGAAGTTGCTGAATTTCTTTTGAAGCTACCAATGAAACCGTAAATAGTTTTTCTGGTAGTCTTTTCTAATCAAATTGCAAAATTTTCTTCGCAATAATTTCGAATACACCTGCGGTTGAATAGTTAGCATACCAACTTCTTTAATTTACACAATTGATTCTCAATAACGGCATTCAAAACGCTCTAACAACGCTGTTAATAGAAAGTATCACGAACATTATAGCAAACAATTGTTGAATCACGTGATCGATACTCGTGTAAACAAACTCACATTCGTTCACTATCTTCGCCCCAATTAGCGTTCATTACGGCTGAATAATTACATTAAATTACCGCATTTCGTTTATTTTATTACCCGCCTTATTTTTCTGGCGGCCTAGTATAAGTATTTAGTATTATTTATGTAAAGGACTAACATATTATGTATACTTGACTTGGAAAAAAGAAAATGACAAGAAGGTAAGCTGGGCAGTGAGGTGACACGGGCTTGTAAAAATAATTATAATAATTTACTATAATAATTTGCAGAACAAGCTTGGGCCCTTAGCGACAACACGCCAATGGGGTCGTATAATTAATCGAGGCAAACTGTTTAAGAACATGACATTTTTAATTGACACCATTACTGCCTAACTAGCTGACTCAAAACAGACAACAGTCTCATGCCAATTGATATAAAAATATAAATTGAATACATATTTTCAACTTACAAAACAGAAAATTAAATACTATTGAACGGAATGCACGTGAAAATGTACTATCACATAGGCGTTGCGGCTCGTTAAAGCCGAGGAGTGGTCCATGCGAGTTGTTTTATTGTGCAAATCAGCAGCTCCAATTAGCATAACAAACGGGCGATGTATGCACGGACAGTTTGACTGTAGCACGTGGTACAGTGCGCCGCGGGATGGCCGCTTGGTATCGGCCACACGTCCAAACGGGATGCTCGGTACAGTCGTGCTCGCCAGACCGTGCCTTTCAGCCGCATCGACTTTCCAACACATACATCGAATTTGAGCTCCCAACTTACATGTGTGGAATTGACATAATGCACGCTGAGTCGAGAACTTATTTCACGTTGAATAGGAATTGTGTGCTGAGGTGTAGTCGCTGCACTTTAGATGGGTAATCGGTGTTTTTTACCTCAATATTGTTACTCTACAAATATTTACCGCTTTTTTGTTGTGATCTCGTGTAGTGTCAAGAAAACACGACCGTACATAATAAATCACAGTACTCGATTAATATTCCCGTCAAACAAGCAATCTCGCCTCAACCAGTGCCACAGCATTAAATAATTATCAGGGAAATCGGCCTAGAATTCTATTATGTGAATGACATCCCTAGAGATGCGGCATCCGTTGCAGCCAGGGGACATCCACGCACCAAGTTATTGTAATGAGAACGACAGGGGATATTTATGCCCCACCACGCGTCCCGAATACGCAATGAGTCCTTAGATACTCGAATATTCAATATAAGGGACCAAGACTCCAATTTGGGTATTTGCAACATCATTTACTACGCAAACATGCTGACAGGTGTTGATTTTGGATCTTTTGTATTGACAAAGGTTTGCTCGGGAATATGTAAGTACCTTAAATTGTTGCAAATACACTGATTTAAAATTCCTATGGTGTTTGAATACTAGTTTGTGTTGGTTTTAGACCAATACAAATAATATAGTTTATGTAAACTGAAACAATGTAGAAGTTTCGGTAAAAATTGATGTTTCTTATTTTCGACCGATTTGATCGCTGGACACCAAACGTAATAGCAATAGTTCACAATATTTGAACAAAAACGGTAAGGTACAAAAAATCTTCGTGATCAGAAATAGAAAAACAAAAGACGATGTCAAAGTCTCAGACACGGCGAAATGAGAAAAATGTTCTTTCAAAAACTAATATTGCGTCATCTTTCTCCTAGGAAAAGGCCTAATAGCTTCGGAAGCTGTGAAAAGGGTCTTTCAAATCCTCCCACAATAGTGGACTGGCCTGTTTCTCGGAAGAAAATTATTTTCCCGGCGGCCTTTGTCCTCAGCCCATGGCATTCAGAAAAATATTATTCGCAACCATTGTAGGCTCTACAAAAGTATTTAAGTCTATTGTTGCAGTAAGAGTATTGAAAATATTTGACATTAGCTTTTGTGTTCCGCAAACTTTTTTCGTGTAATATTTATAAGTTTTTAAGCGTGTCGTGTACTTTTGACTTTAGAGAATATTGTTGATCGGAAAGCTCAAGGTACGTTTTTTATTAATATAATTTTAAATAGTGTTAACTATTGCTTATAAAAAACCTACTTATGGATTCTAAGATAATCATGATGGAAGTTAACAAAGGCTTTGGGCTTGTTTTTGTACTGGTAAGGTACGTTTTGTAAGTACCCACTCACTATGTCGTGTCTTGTTCTGATCTGCATAATATATTATTCTTGAAGTGTACGTAATATGTATTTCCGTACTACAAAGTTCAGTCAAGGATACACAACATAAAACTTAAACACTAATTGTTTTATTTTTGTTTAACGATTATTCATAAAAAAGTAAGACAATTAACAACAATCTGTCATCAAGCAGATATTTTTCCAATTAATTTTAGACTTCAATATCTTACAATAAAATCCAATTTAACGTTCTGTCAACTCATTTTATTTATTTCATTTATGAACAATTAGCACTCGATGCGACGACACATCTCGGCTTTATCGATTACACAATCGATTCGTAATCATATATTTTATGGAATCGATAAAGTGAATAAACGTCTCGCCTGTAATGGTGATGTAATTGCACTCGCTCGAGTGATTCCGTTTTATTGCTTGTGTACTGCAATAACTTTTGGAGCACATGTTATTGAGTTTTTGAGCCAACAAATTGGTAATAAAAAGTTGGATGAAGTGAGATTCAGAAGCTGATATTAAATAAACTTTGAGATTAAATAATAAATTTCATTTTCGTTACATATAAATTATTTCTTACAATATTTAATGATTTAAAGTCAGCATGTTATGTGAAAAAAAACTGAAAAATGCACCTTGCATCAATAGCTCACATACGGCAGAAAAATATGCCATAATAATATGGAGATATTATTCTGAATTATAGATGGTCTAATGAAGCTGCCCCGTCCTCTAGACGTCTCGAAACTCCGATAAATATGAGTGAGTAAATCGATGCATCCTGAAAGCATGGATCATTCTCCCAAAAATACTATGAAATAACATAATTGGTTAATTGAATACTTGGACACGATATTCAGGTGACCCTTCAGAGCAATTACAAGTAGTTTTAATTTGCATAATAAAAGCGCCAGGGCAGTGACATCACTACGCTCTGCAACCACTTTAATCATTCTGCTTTCACTTTTGATTGACGTTCAATTACTTCAGCTATGGGTATAACGATTTGAAGTTCAGTAACTGTTAGGTCTTGGATGAGCAGTTTTGTAGGTTTTAAAAATTGAACACTTTTATTTCATTATACTTGTCTCACATATCAATCATTGCGTGTCTTGCATAACTGTAGTAGGTTAATGGTTCAAAAGATTTCGTAACTTGAGTATTTTATTGTTTTTCATATTTTCAGAATGTTCTGTTAATTATGATGGAAAAGTTATTATAGATTTCTTTTGACATAACCGAAGAAAAATTTCTCTGGCTAAACAATATCCACAATTGGCAAAATAACTAAACATATTATAACTGGAAGCCGTTAAATATATAGTAACAAGCCGTTATCCAGTACAGCAGCACAACTATGAATTTCATACCTATCCGAAAACATAAAAAAGATAAAATTTTCTACTTAGTACTTATAAAAAACACTACCAACAATATTATCAACGCTTAATCGCTTTAGTTCGCTTTTCACAGATCGATGCTCAATCACTTTTGTCAGTTTTCAAGCGCAGATCAGACGGCCATCAGTCATGCGGCGGCTGTTGCGAAATGACGCATGCAACCATCTATTTGAAGTGGTAATCAATACGCGCCAACCTGTGCAACGTGTTATTCAATAGCTACTGAGTAATCTGAGCAAAAATGGAAGCTTCAAGTGGAAGTAAATGTGAATGTTCCTAAAACGGTTGAATGATATACCTACTAGGTTAATAAAGCAACAAAGAAATGTGTTATTGCCAACTCTTCAAAGCGGACAATTATGCACTAATTGGCAAATGTTTTCTTGGAAATAATCACGGACCTAAACCGACATTCTAAAATAGCAAGACAATATTTTAGAACCTACACACGTTAGGAACGAGAAAAATTAACCTGTAATGTCGCAATTACCGTCATTATAACGATGAAACTGGATCTAGAACAGCGCACCGTAATTGGAAAAGTTCACAAACGCAGTCATTAACCGTGGCAGTACATGTGGCCGAGGAAGGCGGAGAAACGGTATCTGTCTTACAAGTGTAGTTTTTTCAATTTGTTAAGGAAGATTTAGTGCGGGTTACAAACACTGATCCACGAGTGAAAGTCGTGGTGTACGTAATTGGACTAAATTACCGTCTTCGAGGGACCCTCGGAGTGATTGCGGCCTAACAGACACTTTTTCTATTAGATACGAGCTTTTTTAAATGTTCGACGGAGTAATTTTGGTTTCTCAGACGCTGGAGGCATGAGTAACGACATTAACCGTCTACATCGAAATAAAAACAAATGTAATGATGAAATTATAGTTTTACGGTGGGTTAAGAGAGGAGTAGTAAAAACTGTAATAAAAGGCAAGCACATAAAACTGAGTGCTGCTGTTTTGACCCACTATACTAATCTATGACTTTAAGCCTTAACTGTAAAAACGTTTTGTTTTTAAATCTAATGGATATAAAGACAAAAACAAATGAAGATATTTCTGTAAAAAGAGCGCTTATTTTTATACCGAATAATATAGCTATTAATGTTATACCCAAGCATTTGCGGAGAGCTCCTACTCAAACAAAAGACGTTATTATCGCAGAAGTTGTAGCAATAGTTTTTATCTCTGTAACTGGTACAAGTAAACATACACAATTAGACGCTAGAGAAGCCGGTTTTATACAGCATCGTGCTGCAAAAACTGTAAGCGCTGAGTTAGATTAAACCTCTTTGTATTTAATTTATCAGATAAAGAATCAGTTTCTATTCATATTTGCTTAAGTCATAACTGTTTTATGTCTAAATACATGAGAATAAATGACCAGATTAGATTCCATATCAGTTGAAATTATTTAACGTGAAGTGAAGAAATTATGCAAATTGATACACGCAACCGACTAAACATGCAAATTTTAAAGACGTAGCAGAAAAGATAATGTAGACTTAAGAAATATAGAAACAACTTAATAATTATATTTTTACCTTCATGTTTATATCAGAAGATATATGAAAAAGCTAATCACATACAAACAAGACATCCGAAATAAAGGAAAAATCAAAAGTATTACAAGAAAAGAGAACAAGAGAAAAGTACTTATACTTAAGCCTATACTTACTCCAACAAAGAAATTGATAAGGAATATCCTTCCTAAGCAAATGTTTAGATTAATCGGTGTGGCCGAAGTAAACACTGGTCATAAATAGCCGTTGAAGGGAGGACCGCTAAATAGCGAAGTTGATAGCATCGCCAGTGACGAGGAATCATGGCGTGATAAAATAAACCCCCAATAAAAAGACGAAGTACTGACCAGATTATTGGGCGTCTTATCAAGTGACTTAGGCTGCCCCAAATTGAGCGAGTAAGAATTATGGACGAACTTTCTAAGAAATAAAAGATAATGAAGATCCCGATTAGATAAACGCGGTAAACATTTGGATAAGTATCGGACTAATGTCTATAAACGTTTATGATTGTTAAGGGAATGCCTGGGAATAACGATATCTAAGTTTAACTTGTTAGTATTTGATGAGATTATTATAGTCCAAGTAAATATTATTGTCGGTAAAGATTAAGTTGATATATTTAGACTCGTACGAACTTCTATGTGTAATATGATACAAATTGATATTTCAAGTGAAGATTCAATAAGACCAAAGCCATCGAAATCAAATTTCTATTATCCCTTCGAACAAATGTCGAAATAATCTTTATTAGATTCTTAAACCAATGTTTGTTAAATGTTTTGAGCTAATAAAAGTAATATTAAGGGAACGAGGAGGTACGTACGGGAGGAAATGAAAGCGACGAGAGAATGAAATTGGAAAACTTGTTACAGAATTACTCGAGATGAAAAAGGAAAAAAATAAAGCTCTAGTAAAAGTTAGTGAGACACGGTACGGTTGAATGTTTTTATTTACCTGGGGGAGAGTGTTTGATCAGTAGGCCGGTAATATTCATACGATGAATTTTGATGTTTTCGTAAACATTTTGATTTTTCAGAGAAGTTGGTTCACAAATCGATATTCACATACCTTTTTTGAAGAACTCGTCAGTTTTTCTTTGGAAAGATACTTGTGAGAAACGACTGGCGGGAACCCATCCACGCATATGAACCACTCACAAAATATTACACATACGAGTATGACTAATACTCTACAAAAGTCAATAGATTGTTGTTTAACTTACCCTTAACATAAGAAAACATTGTTACTTCAAAAAACAGGGAAGTATTAACTTCCGGCTTGAGCCATCCCATGACGTATTCCCTAAACAAAACAACAGCGCTTGACGCACTCACCTTTTATTCCAGTTTCCGATCTCAGCGTAACGCCGGCCGTTCGAGCTTCCGCACCTCCTCACTTCATTTCCTCTGAACGTCTGAACAGAGTTCCCATTAGGTGTTAATATTCCGTTCGAGGTGTTATTGTTCCGTTCTCTGTTCCTCGGGAACGTTCCAGTTCCTGAGCGAAAAGTTGCCAACTGCGGAGCTTGTTCAACGTCGGGCGTGAACTGTTGTAGCGGAAGAGTCACGTTTCCACTCCAGCTCTTGCGATTGACGGCGAAAGTTTTGAAGGTTCCATTACCGTTCGATGATGGCGCCACCCCACAAAAGCTGCTCCGATTATGGCTGTTCTTTATGAAAGCACCGTTCTGCAACGCCACTTGTGGTTTGATCGGCACCAGTGGTGATGCTTGGTCAATGGACATCGTACTTTAATAACTGTAGGCGCAACCTACTTTTGATCTATCTACATTTTTGTCTGTAAAGGAAAGAAATTTCTACATTAGGGGTGAATAGGGCGATGAATGTAAGGCGTTAGTCGCGATATCACCAAAAGAGTTGCTTGTAAGCGTGACGTCAATTTGGAACGGCCATTGCTTGTCAATCAGTATCGAGTTGCTAAGGCTTTTCAACAAACGGGTTGTTAAGTGTTGCCAGCTAAGATATAATGAAGAGGGCATCGAACAATAGACTTCAATTTAGGTTAATGGAAGTTTGAGTTCCACAATGCTTAACACTAAACTAGTTGGTATGATAACGTAGGCTCTTGTTAAGGTACTTTCAGTCACTAACGACTTCATAATAATAGTACCATCATTTCAGAGTATTCGTACCACGCCGTAGTTTTCATGTCAATTTAAAGTCCATTAAATTAGAATTCCAACGATGAATTAGAAATTAAAGTGAAGGACGTTATTTGGTAATAACTGCCGGACAAAGCTATTACGCATTGTTGCAGACCAGCCACAAAAACGGCTCGGAGTAGTGTTTTGACCTCGCAAGCTTAAATCATACCATTTAAACAACACCGGCACAGCACTTGGTGATTCACGGTACCTAAAGCAAATCTGCGGAAACGTATCAGAAGATTTTCTCTTTATTTGTATTTGATGCTTTTGCATAAGGCATTGATTGATAATAATAATGTACGTTTGTCTCCGAAGTCTATTGGAGTCAATTATATTATTAATTCTTCATTCGTCTGCATAGCTACGGGTGTCCTTGTATATAATTGTAGTGCAGCTACTAGGCACGTCCCGGTGGGTATTGTACTCATCTATTCACATTATAACTGGAAATTCTCTATTAGTTTTACTGCCTTGACCCACTTGAACGATTACGTACTATGGTAATTTTTTTAACACTCATATCATGTGCTAAATAGGGTTCTCTAGAGTTTTATTGTTTGAAGAAAAATGTAAGGTGCGTTCTTTTGTTTGTTTATCTTGCTTTGTTCTTGTACGCTGTTTTCATCTCAGATTTTTTGTTGTTTGAATAAATTCTATAGTTCAACTAATTTTATCAGTAAATACTCGATTCTATGCATGGAAAAACAAGCTGTTTATATGAGATCCTATTGACTTACTTGCGTTACAAATGCATAATAGAAAAATTATCCACGGAATACAAAAATAATACTTTTATACAAAACGAATAAAACAATTTTTAAATTCACAATCTTTTTTTCACATTCGGCAAAATGTATTCATTACACATTTTATCAGCGAAACCCATATTGGAACAGTAAAAATTAACACTAGCACTCATCGGACACCCGTAATTTATCTGACAGCTGGTGTTTATCGACTACCTGCTATTAAAGGAGTTGCATTCAAAAAAGGACATCAATTTAAGTTGTTAAATAAATGTCACGTCATTCGGATATATTTGACCTAGTGAGGTGCGGACACTGGTAATTTGCTGACGAACGACCGACGGCGTCTCCGTTCACCTCGTACCAAGAGATCTTAAAGCAAGACGCTGTTGTTGAAAAGACAAGAGAGCGCACTAGACTTCGTATAGCGCTGTCTCGTTTCCGCAACGTCAACCATCTTAATTCAAGATATCATAGTCAGGTCACTGTTGTCGTTCAGTTATATAAAAGTTGCGTAAGTTAGCCGGTGTGTTGCTCGAGTGACCACCTAGCATTCGCTTCGCCTCCGCTTCACCCCAATTCATGATCGAATAGCGTTATATTATGATCGATGTAGCCTGTCTGCTAAATTATAGTAATAGCTTACAAGTTATATCCACTTTCTTGTATCAATATATTGCTACCTGTTTAATTTATGCATTAAGAATGTAGAGCTTTATTTATGAGTTCATTTTGCCCTTTCCAGCAATTATGCTTATTAAAATGTACTCCCAATCCATGTAAATCAACTTTGTCTAATTAGCTTGTTTGTTGTCACGTGTGTTAAATTCAATATTATAAATTAATTGAAAGCGGTATTCAAATTCTTATCCTTGTCAATTGAACAAAGAATTTGCTCACGTACCTTTTTGGTATCCACAATTTGACGTACAATACAGTGTAGCACTGAGACAAATATTTCATCTCATCTACAAAAACGTTCTTTTGTTTTTTATGTGTAAGATCGTCATCTAATTACAATACGAAATAATCACATTTCAATGGTTTTGCGTAGACAATGCTATTGTCTAATTTGGCTATTGTAAACCACGGGAACTATACACTAATTAAATCTCAGTTTACGTAGTTTCGAGTAAAATAACTATTGCGTTAATAAGTGGAATTGAAGCAATTAATCCTTGTATATTTTCCTTATTTATTTTTGTATGTACTGTTTTAGCTACCCACATAAATAATTTCAGTTTTGATTTAGCCTATTGCTAGTGTTATTACCGCAAAAGGATTTCAAAATACAACAAGTGTTGTATTTATAGTTTTCTTTTTTAATAAGTACTAATTTTGGCTTTGACAAAGTTGCTTAACAATTGTTGCTTACAATAAATTACTGTTATCGAGACTTTCCAAATTACCTTACATAATGTCGTCTATGTAACTATGTTTTTTTGTTTACTAATGTTAGATAATATGACGCAGTAGATTAAAAAAAATCAGAGAATATATTATATATAAATAAGATAGAAAAGAGTTTTGGCACCTTTTTAAGAATTGTCATGTCTAAGTCTTTAGCGGGAGAAGTGAGTAGTGTCAGACTCTTACTTACTAAACATAAACCGCCGTGCTACGTCATCCAAGTTTTTTTCGGTGGAGGGCAATGGCAATGCGTTGTTGTTCTTTATGACACCTGATAATATGTTTTTTGAAATTTTATTCTATTATTTTATTTATATCTTTTTTTAAAATCATAACTTGAGTTGCAAATTCGTCTACACCATAACATATTATATAATAAGAACTTCCGTTTCTACGATCATCTCAATATTCTAACCGTCTCGCCATCGTATCTTAGTTATGCCATAAATTATAAATATTATGAAGTAATTTAATACAACCTTTCGAGTAAACAATAAAAAGAACATAATTTTACCGAAGACCAATTAGAAAATGTTCTTATGGGCGTAAAAACCGATCACATTACAGAAAGGTGCAAGGCAGGTGTCGAACAAGAACTTTTACTGGCCAACAAGAATAATGAAAAACCTCTTTGATGATGTTAATTATAAAAAAGTAGGCAATTTCAATGTGCGGTGTTAAAAAAGCTGTTCTTGAAACAGGTAATTTTAGAATACCTCTTGACACATTTTTTCCAAAAAACTACAATGAAGAGAGCCTACTTATGTTCGGAATCAGGGACCGTTGAAAACTAACAAAAGAGGCTTTTGTCTTAACGACCTATTTACACGACTGTGGAACTACGAAATAACCTCGAGGCATTGTCTTAAACACGACCCTTGGTCATATGGCTACACATAGTAAGTACATACTTGATGATATACATGTATAACTTATAAATAGTAAGTTGTACTACTAAAGTAATACTTAGCGCGGGAGTCGTTTCTTTTTTTTTAATCAAAGGAGACCGATGGACCGATGGTCTATAAAAATGGCAGCATGGAGTGGATACGGAAGGCGGAGGAGGTGGAGGTATTGTGTAAGAACTTGGAGGAGGCCTATGTCCAGCAATGGTCGTCGATGGGCTGAATTCATCGATCGACCGTAAGACAAGATATCCGATTCTAAACTTAACATTTCAATTTTTGTGCGATTTGTTGCCTAATTTGCTTCGTATCTTGAGTAGGTATAGAGGATAACATGTTCCTTAACATTCAATGGCCATTTGTTGATAGGCAAAGTACTACGTCGATATGCTTGCATGAATTAATATTATGCTACATCACATATGGTTAACATGTCAACAGTAATGATTCACTCGAGGAGTGGAATGCGGCAGAGAGAACAAATCATAAACAAACGCACGTGCAGAACTGTATCTATAGATATGACCTCTTCAATAAATTGATAAGTATTCGGCTCAGTTTCAACACTTTTACTGAATTGTTTGGAGTAATAACTTCGTTAATGATTGGATAATTACCGAGTTTAATTTCTGTACGAATAAATATTTGAATTTATATGTATGGATGATGTAATAAACTTTTTTACATACCAGAGATTTTATCGGTCACAATATCATAAAAGGACACGTGAACATTAGAGTTACAAAAGAACAATTCCAAATTATAGTCGATATTAAAAACAACTTGTCTCTATATAAAACAAACGCATCACAAATAAAAGCGGACCTTGCAATTTAAACGTAGGAAGTATAAAGATGAGTGTAGGCGAATTGCAAATTCAAACTATTATTCAATGGGATGTTCGCATTTCGCCTTAAGCAGTGATTGAACGGTTTAGGTTACAGTACAATAACCTGTCACGTGACATACAACCTTGGCCTAGACATGTCCTAGATACACTCAGGCCTTTTACGACAGTACGTGACTTCGCTTGCAGCTCTTTATCGGAAACTTGTATTACCTAACTAAGAATCACGTGTGGAAAAAGATTTATACCCAAGTAATAAAACTTCATTAGACGAGAATTCAAAAACGGCAATTCGTAAGCATTTGAAACACGATATAGATTACAACGAATCAAATAAATCCATAACACATCCTGCTACATAATTTATAGAAGATAAAACATTTATAAAAAACAAGACAGTATTTTGCAAAGTATCCCGTCGAGAAGGGTCTACGCGTGACAACTATTCCAAGTGTTGAACAAAAACAACACTTTATCTAAGTGAAGGGTTTCTGAATGTGCGGGGATCATAACAGCGGCGATCTGTATTCAGACCACGCGCCGCGCAGGAAGGCGAAAGCCGCAATGTGTCTTGAGACTTCCGACTCTTGTTCAATATTTCTATTATTGATACTGGATCAGTCCTAAACGTTGTATATTGGGGTCCTTTGAAACTTGCATATGAGTTACAAGGAATTTCCGTGTTATCATATCTAAAAAAAAAACGAGTTTTGTTGTGTATCTGTCTCCAAATTCGATCAATTTATCGCATTTTTTCCTCATGATCTGAGTAGCAGTCGATAGTACTTTATAACATTCGTTGAGTGCTGCCGATTACAAAAGCACGTTATACACCTACTCGGAAATCTAAGTTACACACTAAGCTTGATCGCATGAACGAATTTACCGCAAAAACATCAAGGTCAGTTTTTTGCGGGTTATCGCTATCATAGATTATTTTTTGTCTGCCGTTTTGGAACTCTGGCGTTGTATGAATATCGTAACATCTTACCCACCGCGCTTTGTGTAACAAACATGTGTTTATCTAATCACATGAATCATTCTAAAACTAGTGGCAGAAATGATAAAAATCTAAATGCTGTCTAAACGATTAATAAATAATTTCACAAAATAGTATGTAACATGATACAGTAAATTAAATTCGAAATCAATAACAAAATCGTGTCGTTCCATTTAAGCGTAGCTTATTAATATTACGTGAACATCTAGAACAGGATACGCACAGGTTGAACTAACTGTCAAAGGTCGTTGCAATGCACCTCAGGTCGGTCATACAAACACGGTGAGTTGACACAAGCAAACGATGCGGGCTGCGGGCATGTCATGGGTGCCTTGACGAAGATGACATGAATACTGATGTAGGAGCAAATCTTGCTACACGTGTGGAACCGGCAGATTTGCATAAGATATTTGGAGGAAATCGTTAATCAGTGAACGAGCAGGAAACAGATATACACGACTATTACCGCCAGTTTAACTATTGGCAACAGGACGTAGCTGAGGAGTAATTGGTATTATTTCGTCTGGAATAGGAGTGAAAATATTGCTTCTTTAAATTGCTTTGTTTTATAATATGATGGTTTAGTTACCAGAACAGTTGGGTTTAATTCTTACAAAGAATGTGTTGTCTTTTCATTCTGTTTGGCATAATTTGAAAAAGCATGTGTTTAATTCGATAAGTATTTATTCGAAATATTAATTTGCAGCTAATTAAAGTAAAATATGTCATTGCATAATTGTATACTATTCGGCTACAATATATTGGATACAACTTATTAAAATAATAAGAAAAAAAATGTTGGATATAAGCTAGTTCCAAAAGTATTACAGTATCTATTAGTACCGGCTAATCAGGTAACTAGGTATATCTAAATAAAACTACGCAATCGAAAATTAACTATTCTTGCGAATCTAGACTAACAGGCAATAAATTTTACACATTATTTATTCTTACACTAATATATCATTATATAATTGCTAAAATAAAAACGTGCAATCGGTGTCGAAAGTTTACAAAATATTTTAGCAAAGTTCAATCTCTGTCATTAATCAATGAACGACTATGATCCTATATAAATATTAATCTAAGGACCGTTAGAAATTCAATCAATGAAGTGCAAAGCTTTTGTTCCTCTTCACTTAAATCATCTCTAAATAGAGCGATCATTAATCAATGTACGAAACGTTGACGCGGAAGGAGTTTTAAAAAGAAGGATGGCGCAAAAAATCTTTTATTATCCGTTGAAGACTCGAGCACGCCCTACCTATCAATATTCATTGTGCTTGTTACACTAAGAGGGTTTTTTGCTTATCTCTTTTTTAGTTTAACATTTTGGCAAAGTACTTGAAAAGCTAGGATCGTGAATGATATTTTAGGACCATCCTATATGAAGATGTAAGAAACTCATGTCGAGAAAATCAAAGAGGATAGAATGACATAGATGTGTGACAGCTTGAAGCCGATTGATTCCTGCATAGGGGTGGTCCGTCTGCCACTAATAACTCTCAGATATTTGGAAAAAAAATCTTTCGATGGCAAGCCATTCTGTAAGTGGGTCACTAAGCAGGGAACATGACGAATCGCTTCCATCACTCTTTAACGTAGCTGCAAGTGGGGGAGACAAGATAAGACTTTACACTTAGGCACTCTCCCATTAAAGTATTTTTGATAAATGCATTTTAAAAGTTTTTAAAAGGGGAAAATTGCGCGAAGAATTTTATCAAATACAATAAACGTCGTCAGGGAAGAACCGACTTAAGTCTTAAAGTGATGGGCTATGATGGAACAAAAGAAATGAACTCGATTAATATTAAAGAGTACCATATAAGACTGATCATATTCAGCAGACATTCTAAGAATTTTGGGCACATCGCCCTCCGAAGACCGGGGCCTATGAAGTCGAACCGCTACTTGCAATATAAGGAGTTGCACCAAACAATGGGCTTCGTTGTTTTCCGGAACGACCTTAACCGTATACATTAGCGAATGCTCAGCCATTTACAAAGGGGTAATTAAAAAGCTATGAAGAGGAGTAGCGGTTGGTTACCAAGGAAGGAATCCAAGTTGCGGAGCCATTAAACGAACAGAACTCAATTCTAAGGGGCAGCATCTATAACGTTGCTTAAGTTATAATCGAAATGTGTGCAGAGGACAGATATTTCGATAAATATAATATAATTGCGTATTCTAGTAGAGAGGCACGATTGCGGAGTCACGGCATTTCGTAACCACGATCGGGCGCATTCCATCGCGGCACCGGTGCAACGCCCCTACGGGATAGACCTGCGACGGTTACTGATGATGCTAGCACGTACACTGTAGATAAACATGCCTACTGCGGCTACTGCTACCTACACTCAAGTATTTTAGGACTCCAGTCAAAACAAGTAGGCGGTAGAGTTGATAGAAAGTAAGGTGTGGGAACTAGTAAACAGGTGAAGGTAATCAAACCAAGGTGGAGTAAATGATTTGTTTTGTATTCAATGCCATCATTGTTGCTGTTTAAAGTCCGATAATAACTGGATTTTCTGGTAGAGCTTAATTATAAAGTATAATGCATTTTTTACAAACAAACTGGCTTAATCGGATTATGATTGAATAATATTAGAATTTCTGCAATAGTGTGCAGTCTGATAGAGATATGAATAATAACAACGCCCGAAACCATTTCGTAATCATTTATGAACTTTGCACGGAGAGACGTATTGCACCTCAAAACCGGAAAACGTTGCAAAATTGTCGGGGAACACGTGCAAAAAGGAGGCCGCTTGCGCAATCGACGGCGAGTTATCAAAGATTGTTGCCCTCACTAATGCAACGAATATTTGAAGTCTGAACTCTTGCGCTGCTCACTAACGGTGTTATGGCCGACTCTCTTCACATTGTTTTGGTCGATTGTCATTAGGAGCGAGAATGTAGCTCTCATTAGAAGTTTTACGCTCGGGGCGTAACGCAGACGTCATTATTAGCCAGCTGTGTAACGTCTTATTCAAGTTCGCTGACCGCAAGAGTGGTCAATCGTGTATTTGTATATTTGTAGCGTTTTTACGTAACAAACTTAAATGAATTCTATATATAGTATTCGTGACTATAATGCAATTCTCACGATTGTACGAGTATCTCAAGGTAAACGTAAATGTAAAACACATGTTTCACCCATGCATCAAGTCAGGTACTGTGTAGTAAGTAACTCTATTGTAGACTTGGCTATGTGGTTTTATTTTTCCCACCATGCGAAGGTTCAACCAACAAACAGAACATGGAACCAAAGTCTACAATTAGCTTTTTTTTTAATGAAGCAGCGGTACCGAAATCGTTGAAACCGTTACAACACCTTAACAAAACTGTGTAGCTTATAAAAACGTCTAACTTCTTTGAAATGGTATTGGATGATTTGAATTTTTTGACATTTCTGGGTGCAAAAAGTAATCAATCAAAAAAGATCATCTAAAAATGGACTGAATAGAATTTATGTGAGCTTGCAAAAATAGAACAAACGGATTAAATAACAATAACCTACAAACGTGAAAACATCGAAAAATGGGAGATTATGATCAACATTAAACATTAACAATGATACAGCATGATTTATTGATAATCCGACATTCGATGAAAAATATCGTTGCAAATCCAAAATATAACGGGGGAAGGCCAATGTCAACGACCTACACCCTATGGAGTATTATGGACAACAATGAGACAGATCCGAAAAAAGGGTCTTGCACCATTATGGGGCGCAATTACCGCTTCAATGGGCAACCGAAAACTGCTGATATTGTAATAATAATGTGGCACGCGCCGGCTCCTACAAATCCTGTCCAACCAGTTCAGAAAATTATTAAGTGAGAATTGAATAGCTAATCCTCAAACAAATCTTTTTATTATTATGTAAGTCTTTCAAATAAATTTGGCAGCTCCGAGGACACGCTTCGAAATTCTAATGAATGCCCATGCATAATCCTTTTGAATCGCATTTTAAGCTCGGAGCTTAATTAAAATTTGCGTGAACAATTCCTAATTATACACCGTTGAAATGTTCTACCCACCTAAGTAAATATTAAAAATACATTTGGGATTTAATTCAACAAGTTCGGTTTGTTCTATGTGTATCAGAAGCAGAGGTATAAAATCAAATTTGTACCGCATTAAGTGTGCCCACGCTACATCCAAGGGTTCGGTTAACCAGAGGCTGGGGTGTACCAGACGATCAATTTCAAGGCCCCCTCGCCTTATATTCAAATCCCTTCTTTGTCTTTTGCATTTCATACAGTCGGTGATTCACAATAAAGACACTCATCTCAAACGCGTATCTACTTGTTCCAACGGTCGAGAACTTTAATTTAATATAGAAAACATAAGGAAACATTAAACTAAATAGGTATCATGTATCTTAGTGTTCATGACTTATTAGTCATATGCATAATGTTACTACATTCTATTATTGATACTTTAATCGCAAACACTAATAGTTCGATGAACTTTCATTACTCAATAAATTACATTTTTCTGATAAAATATAAAAATACCGGTACGAGAGACAAAACATAGTCCGTAAGTAAGTACAAGCGTTTAAATGTGCAATTCTTGTCAATGCATAGAACAACACAAGTTATAGATAAGAGTTATCAGTAGCGATAAAGCAACTCTGTTGGTGATATCATAAAGAAACAATACTGGAAAGGTAAAAATAAAAGTAGAACAATTCATTAATGAGCTATACTAATAAAAACCATACGTACTACAAAAACAAAACGGTAACGAACATATCACTGAGCAACAAAAAACACAATAGCGCAAATAATATAATTCCAGGCACAAATTTGAACAAACTACTTAAGTCGGATAAACTTGAAACATTTACCGGTGAACGAGCAAACTTTTTGAAAACACTTCACAAAAACGACGACGATATCAAATTTTCGCGTGAAATTTGATATGTGTACTGTATCGAGGCGGTTGGATGGCGCGGGGGACACAACGCGCTCCGCGGCGACCGGCCAACAACTGACGTTTACTCGCTGCCCGGCTGTCGCCATCCCACTCCAATACGCATGTCCGGAACAACATCCCTTCATCATTTCCACATACATACCCCTTTTTAAATCCACATGGCTCTATTCGATTCCCATTGCAATAATAACAATAGTTTTAGTTATAACAACAATAAATTGTTGATAATACTTTTGGAATGGGTGTTGAGAGAGAAAAGGACGGCGATAAAATACGGAGACAAGGTCGATCGTGATTGTTGCAACATCGCCTATAGCAAAAGCTAACAGTTCGGGTTTTACACCTGGTTGGTAAAGATAAGGAGATTTAAAATTGCTGCGAGCCCATAAATACAGTCTGATTTTTAATCTCGAAGGGGAAATTATTTTCGTCCATTTCATCCGTTTAATCACTCTCTTAGATAAATGTTTTTGTTAGAGCGTCTATATTGTTTGTTTCGCTAGTGTTTTGTTTCGGATTACACAATATTTTTTACATAATATTTTCTTGTGCTTTATTTTCTAAGTATTAAAACCACTCTGTTCGTTTTGATTTATACGATCGTGTCTTATTTCTTCCCTTTAGAATTTTGTCCGAGTTTGCCATTATTTATTTTACTACCTGATTGTAAGTTAGGATCATTCTTATCCAATAAAATCTACGTTCTGGTAAGTTTCTATATGATTCGAAGGCTACTTCTCTTTTTACCATTTGTCTGTATTTAGTTAGTGCATAAAGCATTTGGTCCTTAATAGTTGTAACATCCACTACCGCCCACGCAACAGGAGCAGTTACGGTAGATACCAGCACCATTGGATTATGCTTTCATAACTCGTAAATATTCCTCACTTTCACTACTGTGACACATATGGGCTGCAATGAAAATGAACTGACACAATACACAATAGCCCGGCTCTCAGAACTATTTCGTCTAAACTTTCATGTGATTCAAAGAAATATTTAGAAAATGCAATGCATGGCAAATTACTCTACTTTTATGTTTGATGGTTCCAGAAAAGTTAAAATACTACTAAGAGTAAGATAAAATTGCATTCAAATGTTGAGAAACACAAAAAAATCGTAGGTTTACAACCATTTTTACGAGATCAGTTTTTTAATAAAATGATTTCACTTATCCTTACATCATTATTCTTCGGATTCACATTAAAATTCATTCATTGTATTAATAAAATCAGAGATTAAATGCGAATCACAAAAATATTAATTTCAAAGAACTTACTTAATGAGACACTTAAAATTCCAAGTCTGTAAAGAGATACTCTCTTTCTTCGTCGCCCTGTTAAAACATTTGAAGAGAATATTTACGGTTCCACACATTTTGATCGCGAGCATTAAGAAACAGTAATATAATTGGCCTGTTTTAATGAATTAAAACCTTGGATGGAGGTCATGGAAATGCAATCGAGAGTTTGTTAATGACGGCAAACGCACTGCGTAAAATGCATAATTATACGAAATATTTATAAAATGGTAAGCTTTGATTTTATTAATGTAAGTATGAGATGCTAGAATGGATTATAGGAAACGGCTATAAAAATGGTTACCACAAACGAAATGCAAATGGTAACAGCGATTTTTTTTTACAGTTCAGCTGTTATAAATAACTTACCTTAGACCAGTCAGTTAACAACTGTAGAAGAACAAACTTAAGCATATAATTATGCAATAATATTTTTTTTATTAAGTATTAACCAAATTCAATCTTTTAGCAGCAGTGATTGATTATTCCTACACTAATTAAAAAGATGTATACAGTAGCTAAGATGTATGAACGATAATTATCACCTCAACGACGATCTTTCGAGATTACCTGTGACCCCTGGGGCTCTACCTCTATCTCCTAAACTAAGGCAACTGTATTAGTGGAAGTGAAACAGCGTTCTACGGCTTGTAGCGTGCCTTCTCGCTCCCACAACGTCAGCAGTTTTACTTAAACATACCATAACATATAGTGGTAGTGGCATGCGGTAAGTAAAATAGTGAAACGCTTAGTCATCGCTTCGTCGGTCGCTTGTTGGGCTGGTTCTACATAAACTTTTAGTAATGACTTAAATTCCTTTGACCTTATTTATGTAAGTTTTGTAGGTTGTGTCTTAAATGTAACTAAAGAACAACTGTTAAGTAGAGCACATGAATAAACATAGTATATGCCATGTTTGATAATATAGGCCAGAAGGTTCTCAAATAAGGAATTTAAGTAATGGTATAGTCGCAAAATCAAGGTGATTTCCAATTGAACTGCACACTCAGAATTATGATATATTTTTTTACCATTTTCTCCTGTAAACAAAATTTAAAATAATATAAAACTGCAATCAATTATTAAACGCAAGCTTTCATCACAGTAATCGTTTTTCTTCAGCATTTCTCAACTTTAATGTACAGAGATGAGAGATTTTTGTGCAACATAAATGCCGTGATTCAAACATGTAAAAATACACTTAGAGAGGTCATATTCGATAACCCCGGTTGAATGGTTTGCTAACGTTGGTTAACTTAATCTTATGTAATTTCTTCATAGTAACAACCATGATTTGTTTTCAAATAAACTGTAGTTACGAGACAATGCCATCAGGCTTTATAAACAGGTAGTAACTATTCCGATGTATTTTTGTATTTATAGAGCAACTTATGATATGCAACATAAGATAGTCATTATTAATATGTGTAAGTTCAAATATCTCAGTGACGGACAGAAAACAGCAAGATTCAAAATGAATTTTGCATCGTCAGCAAAAAAAAAACACTAAGAGAAATCACAACCATGTAAAAAAATATTGCAATTTTACTAATTATCACGCAATTTTCCGCTAGCATTACATTACAATATTCATTGAAATGTACTTGACCACCGTATAAACACGAAAACAAGTATTGAGCATTTGGAAAGTGCGTTCCAGTGACATTGAACCACAAGCTCTTGTCTTATGATAATGTAACTTACCTAACAATTACCTAACTTGTACATTGTTCAATGTAACGTTACTGTAACTGTTACTTTAATTAGTTGTGGTTCACTGTTTTCGTAGTGGAAGCAAGAGTGTAGTGCTATTAGGCACAGCGTAATGTGCCATCTTGGTTTTACAATCTTTTTATTATTATGTAAGTCTTTCAAATAAATTTGGCAGCTCCGAGGACACGCTTCGAAATTCTAATGAATGCCCATGCATAATCCTTTTGAATCGCATTTTAAGCTCGGAGCTTAATTAAAATTTGCGTGAACAATTCCTAATTATACACCGTTGAAATGTTCTACCCACCTAAGTAAATATTAAAAATACATTTGGGATTTAATTCAACAAGTTCGGTTTGTTCTATGTGTATCAGAAGCAGAGGTATAAAATCAAATTTGTACCGCATTAAGTGTGCCCACGCTACATCCAAGGGTTCGGTTAACCAGAGGCTGGGGTGTACCAGACGATCAATTTCAAGGCCCCCTCGCCTTATATTCAAATCCCTTCTTTGTCTTTTGCATTTCATACAGTCGGTGATTCACAATAAAGACACTCATCTCAAACGCGTATCTACTTGTTCCAACGGTCGAGAACTTTAATTTAATATAGAAAACATAAGGAAACATTAAACTAAATAGGTATCATGTATCTTAGTGTTCATGACTTATTAGTCATATGCATAATGTTACTACATTCTATTATTGATACTTTAATCGCAAACACTAATAGTTCGATGAACTTTCATTACTCAATAAATTACATTTTTCTGATAAAATATAAAAATACCGGTACGAGAGACAAAACATAGTCCGTAAGTAAGTACAAGCGTTTAAATGTGCAATTCTTGTCAATGCATAGAACAACACAAGTTATAGATAAGAGTTATCAGTAGCGATAAAGCAACTCTGTTGGTGATATCATAAAGAAACAATACTGGAAAGGTAAAAATAAAAGTAGAACAATTCATTAATGAGCTATACTAATAAAAACCATACGTACTACAAAAACAAAACGGTAACGAACATATCACTGAGCAACAAAAAACACAATAGCGCAAATAATATAATTCCAGGCACAAATTTGAACAAACTACTTAAGTCGGATAAACTTGAAACATTTACCGGTGAACGAGCAAACTTTTTGAAAACACTTCACAAAAACGACGACGATATCAAATTTTCGCGTGAAATTTGATATGTGTACTGTATCGAGGCGGTTGGATGGCGCGGGGGACACAACGCGCTCCGCGGCGACCGGCCAACAACTGACGTTTACTCGCTGCCCGGCTGTCGCCATCCCACTCCAATACGCATGTCCGGAACAACATCCCTTCATCATTTCCACATACATACCCCTTTTTAAATCCACATGGCTCTATTCGATTCCCATTGCAATAATAACAATAGTTTTAGTTATAACAACAATAAATTGTTGATAATACTTTTGGAATGGGTGTTGAGAGAGAAAAGGACGGCGATAAAATACGGAGACAAGGTCGATCGTGATTGTTGCAACATCGCCTATAGCAAAAGCTAACAGTTCGGGTTTTACACCTGGTTGGTAAAGATAAGGAGATTTAAAATTGCTGCGAGCCCATAAATACAGTCTGATTTTTAATCTCGAAGGGGAAATTATTTTCGTCCATTTCATCCGTTTAATCACTCTCTTAGATAAATGTTTTTGTTAGAGCGTCTATATTGTTTGTTTCGCTAGTGTTTTGTTTCGGATTACACAATATTTTTTACATAATATTTTCTTGTGCTTTATTTTCTAAGTATTAAAACCACTCTGTTCGTTTTGATTTATACGATCGTGTCTTATTTCTTCCCTTTAGAATTTTGTCCGAGTTTGCCATTATTTATTTTACTACCTGATTGTAAGTTAGGATCATTCTTATCCAATAAAATCTACGTTCTGGTAAGTTTCTATATGATTCGAAGGCTACTTCTCTTTTTACCATTTGTCTGTATTTAGTTAGTGCATAAAGCATTTGGTCCTTAATAGTTGTAACATCCACTACCGCCCACGCAACAGGAGCAGTTACGGTAGATACCAGCACCATTGGATTATGCTTTCATAACTCGTAAATATTCCTCACTTTCACTACTGTGACACATATGGGCTGCAATGAAAATGAACTGACACAATACACAATAGCCCGGCTCTCAGAACTATTTCGTCTAAACTTTCATGTGATTCAAAGAAATATTTAGAAAATGCAATGCATGGCAAATTACTCTACTTTTATGTTTGATGGTTCCAGAAAAGTTAAAATACTACTAAGAGTAAGATAAAATTGCATTCAAATGTTGAGAAACACAAAAAAATCGTAGGTTTACAACCATTTTTACGAGATCAGTTTTTTAATAAAATGATTTCACTTATCCTTACATCATTATTCTTCGGATTCACATTAAAATTCATTCATTGTATTAATAAAATCAGAGATTAAATGCGAATCACAAAAATATTAATTTCAAAGAACTTACTTAATGAGACACTTAAAATTCCAAGTCTGTAAAGAGATACTCTCTTTCTTCGTCGCCCTGTTAAAACATTTGAAGAGAATATTTACGGTTCCACACATTTTGATCGCGAGCATTAAGAAACAGTAATATAATTGGCCTGTTTTAATGAATTAAAACCTTGGATGGAGGTCATGGAAATGCAATCGAGAGTTTGTTAATGACGGCAAACGCACTGCGTAAAATGCATAATTATACGAAATATTTATAAAATGGTAAGCTTTGATTTTATTAATGTAAGTATGAGATGCTAGAATGGATTATAGGAAACGGCTATAAAAATGGTTACCACAAACGAAATGCAAATGGTAACAGCGATTTTTTTTTACAGTTCAGCTGTTATAAATAACTTACCTTAGACCAGTCAGTTAACAACTGTAGAAGAACAAACTTAAGCATATAATTATGCAATAATATTTTTTTTATTAAGTATTAACCAAATTCAATCTTTTAGCAGCAGTGATTGATTATTCCTACACTAATTAAAAAGATGTATACAGTAGCTAAGATGTATGAACGATAATTATCACCTCAACGACGATCTTTCGAGATTACCTGTGACCCCTGGGGCTCTACCTCTATCTCCTAAACTAAGGCAACTGTATTAGTGGAAGTGAAACAGCGTTCTACGGCTTGTAGCGTGCCTTCTCGCTCCCACAACGTCAGCAGTTTTACTTAAACATACCATAACATATAGTGGTAGTGGCATGCGGTAAGTAAAATAGTGAAACGCTTAGTCATCGCTTCGTCGGTCGCTTGTTGGGCTGGTTCTACATAAACTTTTAGTAATGACTTAAATTCCTTTGACCTTATTTATGTAAGTTTTGTAGGTTGTGTCTTAAATGTAACTAAAGAACAACTGTTAAGTAGAGCACATGAATAAACATAGTATATGCCATGTTTGATAATATAGGCCAGAAGGTTCTCAAATAAGGAATTTAAGTAATGGTATAGTCGCAAAATCAAGGTGATTTCCAATTGAACTGCACACTCAGAATTATGATATATTTTTTTACCATTTTCTCCTGTAAACAAAATTTAAAATAATATAAAACTGCAATCAATTATTAAACGCAAGCTTTCATCACAGTAATCGTTTTTCTTCAGCATTTCTCAACTTTAATGTACAGAGATGAGAGATTTTTGTGCAACATAAATGCCGTGATTCAAACATGTAAAAATACACTTAGAGAGGTCATATTCGATAACCCCGGTTGAATGGTTTGCTAACGTTGGTTAACTTAATCTTATGTAATTTCTTCATAGTAACAACCATGATTTGTTTTCAAATAAACTGTAGTTACGAGACAATGCCATCAGGCTTTATAAACAGGTAGTAACTATTCCGATGTATTTTTGTATTTATAGAGCAACTTATGATATGCAACATAAGATAGTCATTATTAATATGTGTAAGTTCAAATATCTCAGTGACGGACAGAAAACAGCAAGATTCAAAATGAATTTTGCATCGTCAGCAAAAAAAAAACACTAAGAGAAATCACAACCATGTAAAAAAATATTGCAATTTTACTAATTATCACGCAATTTTCCGCTAGCATTACATTACAATATTCATTGAAATGTACTTGACCACCGTATAAACACGAAAACAAGTATTGAGCATTTGGAAAGTGCGTTCCAGTGACATTGAACCACAAGCTCTTGTCTTATGATAATGTAACTTACCTAACAATTACCTAACTTGTACATTGTTCAATGTAACGTTACTGTAACTGTTACTTTAATTAGTTGTGGTTCACTGTTTTCGTAGTGGAAGCAAGAGTGTAGTGCTATTAGGCACAGCGTAATGTGCCATCTTGGTTTTACAATGGCAATAGTAGTAATGGCAATATACTTTCAGCTAGTATTCATTTTAAAAGTGGTACTCACATCATAATTCGTTAATATTTTTATGCTGTATATAGATTCGCCCTTAAGCTCAAACAGCTCATATCAGACTGTAATTACCCTGATAATTGTAATGGTAATTGATAGTATTAATCCAAAAGAGTGGGTATCAAATGCAGAATTTCATTGGATGGCCCGTTACTACTCGCAAAGAGGGTTACACAAGCAATGGCAATTCAATCTTGGACACAAAAAGAGGTTGAATATAGGTTATAAGCACTAGCAACGGGTTTCACTTACTGTCATACAAAACACGCAAAAAGGAATTAACGATTCCAGAAAGCGAGAAAGCTAATGTAGTAGACAGGGGCCTACCGTTCGTTTGAAAGTTGTATTTTTGTGAGATGCCACTCTACGCCGTCTATTGCGCTGTCACACTTCCACAAATATGATATGTAATATATTATAACTTTAATAGAGACTCTCAGTAATCGATGTATACATTAGCTACTTTATGCAAGTAACATGTAAACCATTACAATTCGTAACACCTGGTAAAAGTGCCTACCATTACCTCAAAGTAATAATAATAATATTCCACGACTGTCACACAACGCCATCTAGTCTCAAACAAAGCAAAGTTTTTATTATGAGTATTAGACAACTGATAAACATCTTCTTCTAATATATAAAATTCCCGTGTCACGATGTTCGTTACCGTACTCCTCCGAAACGGTTCGACCGATTTTTATGAAATTTTGTACACATATTGGGTAGGTCTGAGAATAGAACGACATCTGTTTTTCATACCCCTAATTTTTTAATTTCTGGACGAATTTTTTTGTTTTTATTTTTTTATAATGTGGCATTAAAAATACATACAACAAGAAAAAAAACTATTCGGCAAAACAACGTTTGCTGGATCAGCTAGTATTTATATATTTCTAAATACATATTTACATATTATGGATCCAGACATAGAATAATTGATCGCGCTAATCACACAAACATTAGTCCTGGGTCTGAATCGAACCCACGACCTCCGGTATAGCAGTCAAGGACACTAACCACTAGACCAACAGGCCAGTCAAAAAGTAATGTTATCTCTGTTGTGAAAGAGACACTGCTCTATAATGTGTAGTGCTGTCTCGCTTATACATCTGCAATAATAATACTTTTAGATCTGGCAATAAGCCCCTGGTTTGTAAAGCATATATTATTCTAATATGAAAGGTAGTTGGCCGTAGGTAAAACTAACATAGGTACATTGGGACAGCCCTAGTTTTATACAGGCGAAGACACCCACTGCAGTACCGATACATTTAGTATGGTAGATAAAATTCCCGTTAAGTGGACCTTTTAAGATAAGTTTAATCTTGAAGTGGTCTTTGGCTATAAAATAACGGTTTAAACTTATCACGTGACTATATTTTCTACTTCCGTTTGACTAGGTAATATTAAGATTTATCAAAACAAGATAATAAATTATGTTATTGATGACTTTTTAACCGACTTTGGGACGCAAAAAAAGGAGTGTACTTTCTATTCTTTGAAATTTTCATCACTGGGGCAAGATAAGTAGACAATTACTAAAAAAAGTTTAAAATAGACTTTTGCCCCGCAATGGGAAATAATGAGGATTATTTAAAACACAGCTCATTATCAGTTCGATGCAGTCTACCTGGACGTCGCTTCTCCCAAGGAATGCCACCAAACCAACAATTTAAACGAATACTTAAGAAGGACCATTTTTACATCCTAGGAGTTGTTGAAGATATAAATCATACAAATACGGAGCTCGCTATTTATTATATAAACATTCGCAAACGCTTTTCTATAAATAAGCACAACAATAAATCAGGATCAAGATGTAAAGCGAAATAAATTATAACATCTAAATCAAAGTCAGCTAGGCCAGTTATTTCCGACGCAAGGAATTAGATTCTAAATTAGTTACAAGTAGATCTAGCAGTAGACTTATAAGTATCTATATACATACATCCTATCTTTAAGTATAAACTTATTAGTTTGCAAAAATGTAATAAAGTGTTACGAAAAACAAGAAATTATTAACGGAACTAATGGGACAAAAATATGTGTGTCAGTAGTTCCGCGGAACTACTGGGAAAAAAACTTCTCAGTAGTTCCGCCACGGAACTGGACAACGGAACTATTGGGAATAAACCATATTTTCAAAGACATTAATACGTTTTAACAGCTTTTTCTGCTACGGCCAAATCAACCCTATTAGAATAATTTACTACGTATATATCCTAGAAGGATACCGATGCTTCACTGCTACAAACAAGCTTAATCATGTGCGTTTCTAGAATCATTACTTGGAAATCTTAATCTCAATATTAGTATTAGTTACAAGATTACGTAATCGATGTACAATTTTCTCCTTATTTTTTAAACGGGTCTAAGGACTTTAATTCTTTTGTCGCAGCGTTTTCACAAAGATTCAGTTTACAAGCACAAATACACCCAGACTCAGGACAAGCACTCGAGGATCACACAAACGCTTGTCCTATGCGGGGATCGACCCTCGACACTTGCACATAGAAGGTTTGGCGTGGTGACAACCACTCCCCATGGGAGTCCCGTGGGTTAAATTGCAGAAGCAATAACTTCACACATAAAGTACGAACTACTGCTAACAATCTAAGAGAAATGTGTGTCACAAACAATATTATCTGAAATGAAACAATTTCCCATAGCATTTCACCCATCGTGACGGTGTGAAATTACATTTCTCGTCTGTGTCGTGCCTTTTCATTTTAGCATTGCACGCGAAACGAACATAGGGCCTACTGGCAACTCTAAGAGTAATATTATAGCTGCTGTAGGAGAGGGATAGCGCTCTACAAGATGTAGAGTGGCATCTCGCTTGCACAATTATGATAATATGACATTAGAAGGTGATAGTAGAAGCCCAGGGCTGTCTAGACAAGGGCAATTAGGTCAAAGGTCAAGAACATTAAAGTTTTATGCTGATACAAGTCATATCATGACTTCATTAGGTCTCTAGTGAATCAAGTACTGAAAATTTATTGTTATGGATCTGAAAACAAAGGTATGGCATGTTTATGACCATATTAGTTAATTGATGTTTATAACACGTTACGTTGTGGTGAGGTCAGATCTTAACAGTAATTTTGTAATAGTATTTAGCACAATATTCTATTCCCCAACCGAATAACCGGCCAAAAATCTCATCACAGTTTCGGATTATTATAATTCTGTGTCTGAAACATTTTTTTTTCAAGCTTTTAGCAAAAAAAAAATTAAACTACAACGATATGGAGACTAATTTCCAATAACACAGCAATGACTTCTTGGACGAAATCAATCATCATTCCTCAATGCTAAAAATTGATAGAAAAACAGCTGATTCAAGCTCATCGCTGAACTCGTTACACAGAATACGCGGAAACAATAACAAAAGTATCTGTGCGTGCAAATCTAAGAAGTTCACATTAAAATGCGGCCAAGAGCGTTAGGTTGGAACTAATCGGAGCAAGTAAATATAGGTTTCATAGAAATGTGTATCAATCAAGATTGTTTGACTTCCGACTTCTTCCGGCCTGCTACAATAATTTTGTATGTCTTAGGGCTGATTTTTCAATCGCCAGATAACTTTTATTCGACGAATATGTTTGACGTTTTGACAGCTTTTGTATAGAAAATATGTCAAGCGGCCATATTTATTCTTCAGATAAAAGTTATCTGATGATTGAAAAATCGGCCCTCAATAAGATGTTTTGTTTCTGCTTTTGATTGTTATTTTTTTTAAAGCCATTAAGTATTTGGTGAAAATATAGTTACTAACTACCATAGCTGAAGTTACCCAGATAGCTAGATGTAAAATCATATCTAGATGAAAAATAGCCAAGAGAAGCTAAAGTCAATCATGATTTCTGTTCCCCTTTACAGATGGAGTAAACAATATATGGGTTGAGTTTTTTGGGTATACCCTCAAATTTTTGACCTTAACAATCGTTACATAACCTCGGTATTTATCTTTTTCCCAGACCGTGACAAGCGTTGCTTAGCATCGATCCTTATTTTGCCCTACTCTCAAATGTATTCATTACCCATTTGCTTGTCTATAGCCTATTCGTACGGAACTCTCAGTTTCGAAGACTAACACTAAACTGGTATTTTTATACGACATTAAGTGTACCAACCTAGATCAAAAGCCTGAGATAAACTGCTTAACACTAGCACACGCATGTCACTCTAACATAAATTTACAAAAACCAAAATCTATTATTATCAAGTGCTCCTAAAGCAGTCTCCGGTAACAATACACACCTATCATACTTATATCAAGAACAAACTCATTTGTTTCAGTTTGCTTTGAAGCAACAAACCAACAATATCGTGTTCGGCAAATACATCAAACAGGTTGCGCATCGCCTGGAGGTATAACGCTAAATATATGTAAGTATTTGGTGCCAAGGAAATGTTTACACAGCCTATCTTTGTCTGCTTGCATAAGAATATTGTATTAACTTAGCCTGAAAACTGAATGTTTCAGTTTGCAGCCAGCTGAAAGAACATTTCTTTTTTCATGAATTCTGAGTTTCAGTATTAAAAGATGGGTTGATTACCTTGTCTAATTCATTGAAATGTGAATCTTTTAATTCATAGTATAAATAAGATGATGCTTTACCATAAAATACTCATGATACATTAAGTATAATGTATCATCTTATACTATAAGTAATCATTTCTGCAAAAGTAATGAGAATTTGATTTTTATAAAATTCGACGTCAGTTATCGCCAAGTCTTATGTTATGTTATAGCGCTTGTGGAAACGAGATTCAGCTCTACATCGTGTATTGCACTTTCACGCATCCGAAACCATTATAATATTACTTTAAGACGTATTTTTGGACACTCAGATATTTCTGTCAAACTCTCGTATAACTTTTTTGCCAGCCTTCATTCGATATTTTGTGCGATATTAAACTCGAATCCATCATCCCTCGCCATAAAGTCACATCAACTCATACTTACACGAAACCCGAAAATTACACAAACATAAAGGTCCCGTACAATCTCTCGTGTTTGCATTGAGTCGGCAAACATCGGGGTAAAGAGCGGAAACGTTATTACAACTCAACTTCCTCACCAACAAAACAAATCCATGGCTCGAATTATTCGAACACTTCTAAAAACACTTTACATCGACGCTTCTTCAGCGCTGTAATATTAAACGCTAGACGAAAACCAGCAATGGAAAGTGTGTACACATAATTATTTCTTGTTGTTGTATGCTTTTGAGCGAAGGTTTCGTTCAGTGGTATAAGGGGATACTTGAAACAAACCTCGGCTTTAGTTAAATTCTAATGATTTGGGTATTAAGTTAAGCCGTGCATAAACAGTGGTGTTTATTTATTCAAAATAAATATTAGACAATGGCGTCGTGTAATCGTTATAATGGATACAATAGTACTTGTACAATTCTCGTTAACCACTGTTAATTGATTTCAGGTTAAGATAATAGTCATTTGTATGTAGTCGTCAAAATGTTTACACAATACAATGAAGTTTTGATGGACAATAACAGATTTAATACAAAAATAAAAACTTCTAGTCCTATCTAAAACGTGTCTATGAAAACGTTGAAAACGTTAAGTTAATATATATAAAATTCAAAACAAATATCAAGATACACTCATCGCTTCGCAAGGAAATTTCAACCTAAATACTACAGTAAAGATCTCCTCAATAAACAGAGCAATATTTTACCGTCAATTGCATTTCAACTTCAACGGGTGCACCAAAAAGTATTAATAACATCAACGATTCAATACTTGCGACATTACGATGGCGCTTGCTTATATTTTGGGAGGAATCAGTTACCTATCACCACTTCAAGAAATATTTATGGAGTTGTGCAAGCGAGACGACACTAACACAATGTAGAGCGTTGTCCCGCTTCTACAACTGCCTCAATATTACTTTGAGAGATTGTAAAAGGCCTCTGGTATTATCATAAACCGTCCCCATTATGTCGTAAAGCGATAAATATACTGTAAAACCATAAACGGAGGCAACGGGCCATATCATAAATTGTCTTGAATTGGCCCACTTTGCACTGCGGCCGACGCTACCCTGAAGAATGAACTTTTTTTATACGGTAGCGATTTATATATAGACAACTTCAGAATTTTTATGACACTTAAAAAAGTAATAAGGATCATGAGGTAAATAACCTAATGGTGTCATTACTTTGGACTATTTTAGACGTCAGATATTTTTTTTAATATTGTAAGATAAATCAAACGCGATTACATATAGGCCATTGTCGTGTATCCATTAGGGAGTGCTTTACGATTAGAAAGGTGTAGGAAAGGTTATGTTCCTAGACCGAGAGTCAACGTGGGAAACATACAAATGGGACAATTCAGACGTTTTAATGAGGGCTTTGTATACAATACTCTATGTTGGAGGAAGGAATTATCTGAAGGAATTACCATATCCATAGAAGGGTTTCTCTACTACGAGCAGCAATTGGAGAGCAACCCGAAAAGTAATTTCAAACTCTAATTTTCGAAGTAAAAAGAATTATGGCAATATTTAGTAATTCTTTCACATATTTATCAACTCTTTTATTTGTAATTTTTATATTTTCTTGGCCCTTTAATAGATAAAAAGTAATGCAAACAGACTCTATCATTGAATCTACATATTAATAACTTTATTTTGTCGTTATTTTTAAACAAGATTATGACTCATACTACTACATTGGAATACATATTGAGATCACCCTAAATAGGATCTTGTATAACATTTTGACCTGCCTATAACTTAATCGTTAAAACCAGTTTTTTATGACTTAAGAACGAATAAACGTTACGCTAATGATTTGTTTCTATGCAAAAAGAAATATTAGAATTTTTACTTCACTGTTTTGCCCAAGAAAGGTCAGTAGATAAGGTGATGGTAAATAAAAGGATTGATGGATGATTATCAATTATGTATACGGCCAGTTAAATCTTTAACACCAAGTATTAAGAATACATAGTGTTAAAGATGTGCAAAAAGAACTAAAAGAAGAAGATTTTAATGCTATTTTTCTGTTGTACATACTAACTTATACCTAATAACACAAAACGTAGGTGTGCCCAAAACTACCATCGCGGATGTTTATATCCCACATATTTTATTTGTTTATATCCAAGTATATTACAAGTGCGGTGATATATTCTGCCTGAGGCTCGTAAAATTTCATCCCTTCTCCCTTCCGAATTCATATTTCATCTGTGAAGTGCGTTTGTCACGGGATGTGGAAATACGAAATAATTCAGCTTGCCTATACACTGCACAGCGTCACCGCCTTTGTGGATTAAAGCTGCTATTGTTAATTCTGTTAATCATGATATTGCAGAATATCAGAACGAATTTAACGGTTTATTAAGCTATAGAGACTCTACATTTCGAAATATACCAATTAAGAATATGAACGATGGTAATTGTAATACCATGCAAGCAAATAAAATTCAACAAGTATTTCTTAAAATATGTTCTTTCATTAAGAAGATATAACATTTGCAAAAATATAGGTCAGTCAATGACTGAAATCTACAAGGTTAAGTATAATATTTGTACAACAGTAGATGGTAGATTATAAGGACATCTTATAATGTATATTTTAACACGTATATTTTCCTATATTCTAACAGATAAATTTATCTTAATTAATTATCGACACAAAACGAAAATCAAAACTTGCAACCAGTTTCACAGTTTTTTTTTTTTCTCTAGCCCACTGTGTCCCACTGCTGGGCAAAGGCCTCCCCCAAATCCTTCCACGACTCTCTATTCTGGGCCGCACGGAACGCAGTTTCACAGTACAAAGGGTTAAATATTATGTTTAAGATACCTTTAGTACATGCTTAAACGTCATGTCACTACAATCCGTCAAATAAACAACAACAGTACAATCATTAACAAAATCGATAGCATAAATTAAATTATTAACGGCCTTCAGAATCGCATTTACTTTGCTCATGAGATACGCACCGACGATTAATTAATACGACATAATTAATTGTAGGCTAACGTATATTGTAATTAACTGGGACGTCTGATTATCTATTTGTCTATGGGAGTGTACGTTGGGTTGTATTAGTATTATAACTAATTAGTCATGTAAATAAGGCTTAATGAATGAAACAGTCACTTAGGCCCTGGTTATGTACCTGTTACCTGCGTGTTTAACTTATTTTAATTGATGTTTTTTATCCAAAACAGTTGAGTAATTTATTTCGTGTAGTTCCCATTTCTTTAGGATTACGGAGATAGCATGTAGCCTGCAGTGCTACATCGTTTTAATTTAGTTTTTCATAAGTGTAGTATTTGAGTATTTAAAAGTAATAAACGAAAACAAATTCAAAGGTTTTTTTCTCACTAACGAATAATAAAATCTTGTGATGCATTAAGCATTAAAGCAAGGTCCAAAGAACTCTAAAAAAATGCTTCATCAATATTCCATAATTCGGCAAGAACACAAAAAACTCCTTAAAAAAAACCCAATTAATTAAAAATTACTTAGTAAAAAATTGGCACCAAATCAATATCGGAGAAGAACTCAAAGGAAAATTCATCGTAATTAAATTACGGAAAAACAATTGGCAAAGTATTCGTAACCTTTAAATGAGGGCGGTAATGAAGGGGAGACTATGAGTTATTTTTAAGTGGCGAGCCAGCCCTCTGGGTTACTTTCATTGATTTTAATCGCTACCGGGATTGTGCTTGGTACTGGCAAGCGTTCGAGAACTAGTAATTCATTTGGAGTTGTTAATGTACGCTGCGTTGGAGGGTTTCGTTTGCACAGTTTTTTTTTTTGTTAAAGTCTATTGAAACGTTTTTAATCGACCTCGGCAGTTTAGTTAGTAAAGCGGGTCGGGTGTTGTGACAGTACATGAAGAGCCTGGTCCATTTTATGATATAAATAACATTTAATAGACGATATTGAAGCTTAATTTCGAAGTTATAAACGGAACGTATTTAGAAAAATGTTGTGAAAAATACAGTTACCATGATGCGAGTTATCTTAACTAAGTGATAAAACAGTGGTAAAAATTGCGTAGATTGAGGTATAGAAAGTGATAAATTTTGATTTCATACTACCCTGGAAATAATAATTATTAATTAAAACAGTCCTATCATAAATTAAAGCCATGAATAGTTAAAACGATGAAAGGAACGAATAATTCAAAGTTAGCTCATAATATTCAGTAATAAAATTCTAGAGAGCTATAATGAAACCTGACAAAGTTTTCACCTGCTTTTTTAGGATTCCTTATCCAAATGACAAAAACTGAATCCTATTACTGAGGATGCGTTTTCTGTCCGTCTCGCGCCTGAGATATGTGAAGAACCGTAATAATTAAACACTTTAAATTTTCGCAGAACAGATGATGTATTTTTGTTGTTGCTACAACAACAAATAACTATAATAAACATCGTGGTTAAGCACCGATGGTACGGTCATAAAGTTGATGGGTGACCAATTTTAATGTAAAACTTGTTTTGTATCGCCTCATTGTACGAAACCTTCTTAGTCCCGGTTCCACTCACACCAGACTGAATTTTTTCTTTTCATTAGTTTTTACTAACGATTTTTATTCTTTAATTTTACAATGTATTTCTTTTAGACTGGTCTGTTTCAGTACTAATTTTAGTTGGATTATCCTTGTTAGCGAGCTAGGGGACAAAGAAGAGCTACAATTAGCAATGCGACGAGTCCTGATTGTGCCAACTAGACGCTACCATAAATTGTGTTAACAGATGACTGCCGATTTAGATTTTGTTGGAAGTGGCTTTCGAATCGTTCGGAAAAGGTACTTAAAGAAGTAACAATAATAATAAAAAAACAATACAAAAATAATCTTACACGTTAAAAAGAAATGATTTGATCGATAAAATGACGGGGAAAACGCAATTTTGATACATAATAAATGCAGATAGTACAGTATATATATGAAACAAATTAGTAAACATAATGATACGACTTCCAAATACGTACAAACATAAAACTTAAGAATAATTTAAAAAACAACCAAATATAATTTCACATTTTTCTTTTAAATCAATAAGATCACAATAATAATATTCTCTTTTGCTTTAACGCTTCCATTAATCAGTATCAGCTTTAATTCCTTGTAAATTATAGTGGGTGCCCCTTCGCATATTCACTTAGACAACGGTTTCTCCTAACGGGGCTTTTCTTACATTGAAATATATCAGACAATAACATCATGCTATATGTTAAAACAATTAGAGAGATAGCTTATAGAACTCGCTTTGACGGTATAATTAAGATCATTAAGTTCCTCCAGTCTTTTATACGGGTTGCTAAGGTTATTAATGTCGTTCGGGGGTGTCATTAATTTGAATTGAGTAAGTCAAAATCAAAATCAAAAAGTTTTTATTTCAAATAGGCCGTATCTCAGGCACTTTTAAAACGTCATATTACTGAGTCTAGTTGCACTCTAGTTGTACCTTATAATAATAGACATAATGTTAATACCGAATTCGAGTCTGGATAATTATGTTTAAGTAAGTATTTCGGATGCTTACAGAAAAATCATCAAAAAAGAAACAATGTCGCCAGCTGCTGGAAGAATTAATATTTTTAGGTACTTACTTATCTTCGGCAGTGGGTGGTTAAGTAATAGCTAATCCATAGAGCTTACCTGTAACAAAAGAAGCTTGTAAATAATAACTCTTTAAGTTTCAATATCGATCACAATATTTTCAGATAAACACAACCTTCATTCACCGTTTAAAAATACTATTTTATATTGAATACAATCCAAAAAACTAAAAGGAAATATAATAGTAATAAACAACAAAAAAAATAAACAATCATCAACTTCAAACAAAACAGCGCGCCTGATCAATTTATAATAGCAAGAAGTAACGCTTGCTGCGTCTATTGTGTGCGCTCTACAAATGTGTTAGGCGCTGCAGGCGATACAATAAATATGTTGGATACATAAACATACTGACATAAACTCAGTATAGGTAATTGTTTCGTGTGTTTGGTGAATTCTACTAATGATTGTTTAGATGAATGATTTTTAATGGCTTCAGTGTTTTGTGTACCGCTTTTTTATTTTTATTTATAGCATAAAATGAAATAAACATTGCTTTCTTATTTTATAGTCATCTAAATCCTTTTCGAAACTACTTTTGATTGAACAGTTACCTACTGTATAAGTTGTTCGCCCTCCTTCGCGCTTTCATTAAATTATCGTAAATTAAAAACAAATGTCTTTTCTAAGTACTTAACCATAGTCAGTGAATTCAAAAAGGGTAGATAACTACAATCACTGCACAAAATATATTATTATTCTTATCACAACGAGAACTTTGCAGACAATCTTTAATCCAGTGAGTTCGTTAAAAATGTAGGCGCGTTGGCTTAAAAAAATTATAAGTACTCGAAGTCATTAAAGTCTTAAGTCGCGTTTAATTACAGTCGCCGGCGACTTCTGCTTAAGGGGAGGCACTCCCAGACATCAGAAAAATAATAATGACCTGAGTGGAAAAGTTGCTAAGAATTTTTCGTCGCCTTTGGCCTTACGTTTCGGCTGTCGTGTTTTATTTACACGTTTTGCGTATTTCTTTTTCAAGGGGTACGACGAAGTTGTTTTCCTATTTAACTTTCAGCTGAAAGCAGCTTGGAAACCAGTAGAACGATGGTAGTTGCCTACCAAAGCTAAAAATGAAATAGATTAATTAAATATTAAGAAAATGCATTATAAATTAAATCCATAGAATATTAAAGTAAATATATAAACAGAACAATCACACGTAATGAAACTATCAAAAAATATGACACGTTTCAGAATATCTTAAACTTAAAAAAGACTTTGTTTTGCACACACCAAAGCGTATTTAAATTTTAAGTTTCTTAGAAAAACAAAAGCAATTCTTAAATCCCTAATTGTTGGTCTCTGGTCATCAATTGGTCTTGTACGAAAGATTTCAAACATTTTCTATGCACAAAAAATATGCTCCTTACTGGGATTAGCTTAAACAATGTATGTTTATAATTCTCATGAAAAAAAAATACCCTATACTTACTCCTAACCAATAAATGCATAGTACAAAAATAAACGCCTCTTGATATCAATTCGTGCGTCACTCTTGATATAGCGATCATCATTTGTTTGACGGGGATGCGTGGGGACCTCGGAGACGCCTAATTGAAACAAATATTTGAGGAGGAATACTTCGAGGAAACTCAAGGGATGAATCGTATGAGAGCAAGCTAGTTCTGATGGCGTAGAGATGGAGAAAGTGTCTTATATCGATAAGTGTCATTGTAATGTGAATAACAGTAAAACAATAGTATTTATTTTTAAACTACAACCGGCTTTAAATGAAAACTATTGAGCCAAACTGCATGGAGTTTTTAAGGGACAACGTAAAAAATAAAAAAAATCTAGCTATCTCAAAAAAATTAAAAATATCTTGCTTATTTATTTTTGATTTTTTGATTGCATAACACCAAATACAAAATTTATCCAATCAAAATAATTAAAAGGAGTAATTAATATGTATCAGTCAGATACACAATTTTTAAAATCGATATTGAGTAACCGCCTACATTTTACAAATTTATAATCACAAAAAAAACTATTCAATCAGAACCAATCTTAATAAACATTTAATCGATAAATATATCGATAAACGTCTTTGAACGACGAAATCACTCAACATTGATATTACGTTCGTATTGAATCTAAAAGCGCTTTCATTTCCAATCAATTTCGGGAAATCTGTTTTATGATATTGATTGAAGGTTACACGACCCAGTTCTTTTACGTTAATTGTTTCAGATAAGACATTGATCAAAAGCTTTTTAAACGTTATTTATAGTTAGATGTAGCCATTTATAATAGACCCATTAAGTGTTTGCCTTTCATCTCTGGTAAGGAGTGACAGAATTATGACGAAAACGTTAAATTTTATAGCAAAAGACAATTTCACATTGTTTTCAGACATGTACCTTAGAATTTAAAAGAAATAACACCTAAAGTGTTTCGATGTGTGATAATATATTTTTAGTTTTTTTTTAGTTTAGTACAAAAACCGAAAATATCGCATATCAAATGAATTTATTTTTAAGCACACTCACATAATTATTGAGTTGTGACTATGTAGCGTTTACTGTGTGTAATTTGTACGTAATTCTTTCTAAAATACAGATAACTGCAGCGATTAACAAAGTTCCTTAAAGTACTTGTAAACAGCAAAAGAAAAGTTTCAAAGAAAAACGAGACGCGACGACCTGCAATCTGAAGCACGCAGAAAGAAATTGTGCTAATCGATACTCATTCCTCTCCGCAATTAAATAGTTTTTATTCTACAGTAGAGCAAGTTGAGGTTCAACTTAGTACTTCGTTTACGCTGTAATAATGTTGGTAAGTTTTGTATTTTAACACAATTAGTTGTCGAGTAACTAAGGGTTTACCGCCATATTATATATAAGGAATACCATACCATATTACCCCTGATTTTTTTCGACATTCCTTCTCAGGGTAGTCAGATAGGAAATGTCGGCTCTAGGTTCTCATAAAAGACATGTAAAAGTGATTAAATATCCTATTTGCAGAATAAATGATTTCATTTCATTTTAAAAAATGTGGACATGAGTTTACAGCCAAACAGTGGTCGGAATTAATAGTCGTGTGTGCATCTATGTACGAAATAGCAAAGTACTTAACATAGACATTACATATTGCATATTCCAAGACATTTTAGATATCAGTAACTTATTAGATACTGTAAAATACAGAATAGAATTCAAAAGCTCAAGGACAAACCAATCAGCGATGTTCAGTTAAAGCTTAAATAAAAAATCATTTGAGTAAAGGTGGCACTCCAATACAAAGTTTAGAAAACACTTTACCCGACAACTGTACGAAGGAATCTCTAATAGTATGTACAGTTTAGAATACTTTGGAACACCAAACTGTGCTTGAGTGTACTCAATTATTTGACACAGAGTTCATTAAGAAAGTTCAAAGGGTCTACCAACATTCTTAAATGAAGACCGTTGCAGTTGTGAAAGTAAGACAGCGCTATGTATAGTAGAGCGGCATCACTCTCACACACCCATAATATACTGACTTGTAGCTGGTAATAGTGATGATGTATTTTAGTGAAATTGCGACAGATGTTGCAAATGTATGGTAACTAATAGTAGCTTGAGAGATTTGTCGTTTCCTTTAAGTATGTTTGCGCTGCAGCTGTTTATAACCGCATTATATAATGTGCTTGCTAAATAGCTTAAGTCTTGTACACTGTATGACATTCATTTGGTACATTTCATTGAACTTACCAGAAGGTACTAAGTGCATACAAGTTAGTGAAATGAAACAAAAATATTTTAAAATTAAATTGCATTGAAATAAAACTATTTTTACGGATTGTATCGCGGATTAATTTTGGCTTTTAGTTCCCGACGTTTCGACACCTTTGCAGGTATCATGGTCACGCTATTCATGTAAGAAGTTGCAAATAAACTTTTTACCAAATGCTTAATGGAAGTATTCATCATTCTTTAACTTAGTTTCTAAAAGTTAACTAGAGAACTATGAATTTCATTTTTTCTAAAATAGTAAACTACAAAAAAACAAGTTAGAAAACAAGAGGCATTATTTAAAACACCAATCAACCAATCCTCCTGTTGATAAACAGTATTTTTTACAGCTGCAAAGAAATTCCAAGGAACCTATTATGCCTCTATTAATCTGATATTCCGACGCACACGTAATATAATACCAACGACTTAAGTTTTAAATCTGCGAGATTCCAACTCATACGTATAACAACACGTATCCATTGAGATAAATTGTGAGATATAAAGCTAAATAATTTGTGGTTCCGTTCCGTTATTGCGGGCCTTGACAAAACTGTTGCCATCCATTTCTAGGTGAATGGCTGGTTTTGCCTCTGATATTAGATACTTGTACTAGAGCTGTATAGCATGCAGCTGAATTCTACTACTGAGATTGGGGATTGTTGAATGAATGTATTATATTTTGTTCTAACGTGGTGAAAGACTTGAATTGGTGGAAAAATAAAAGGTAAAACAATTAAAACTATAAACTTCAGCTTTGATTAATAATTATAATAATTCTTTTAAGAGGTTTGATTCCTTAGCAAATTTCGCGGAGTAAGACTAGACATTTTTGTATTTTTTAGAATTTGTGTAGTATGACTTGAATATATTTAGGGTATAGCTGCCGGGCTTATTTTTTTTTCTCTAGCCCATTGTGTCCCACTGCTGGGAAAAGGCCTCCCCCAAATCCTTCCACGACTCTCTATTCTGGGCCGCATGGAACCAGCCTGCGCGGTAAGCGTTAAGGTCGTCTCGCCACCGCTTCCTAGGTCGCCCACGACGACGCCGTCCATTTTTTAATCTAAATTATTCCGGACGCCAAAGAAAATCATTTAATTTAAACTTCAGCCCTTTAGGACTGTTTCATGACATACACAGGTAAACTAAAGTTATGCATGAATAAATACGTGTTGCGTTAAACTTTAACAATACCCCATCACTAAAACAGCAACAACAAAATACTCTAAGATATGAAATATTCAACATACAATATAATATCCAAATTACACCTTTAGAAACACATTGAATGTCTGTCATGTCACGTATTATAATCTCCTTGATGTCAGCAATGTTATTTGAACAGCATTAACAATGGCGCCTATAATTCTGACAGGTGTCAGATTTCATTCAATTGAAGCTGTTATTATTTTCTTTATCGATTCATCTCGGGTCGCGTTTAATAAATGATTTTTGGTATTAATATTTATTCACATTACATTTGGAAATTGTTTTAGCCATAAATTATTTTTGAAGATATGGTATTTAGATTTGCTACGATTCTGAACTTTAATCTGGGAATGGAACTCACAGTCACCCTTTGAATTGCTTAAACCAAAGCAACACTTGCGTTATGCTTAATATTAAAACGAACTTAATCAAAATCGAACTTATCTAATCATTAGACTATTGAAGTCCATTCTTGAATAATATAAAGGCTTCCCTAAGTTGCGCCATAACACCCGGCTCTAACGCTTTTCGCAGTCCGAGCCGGCTACCTTTTTTAGATCATTTTCCATAGGGCTAGTCATATTATACAGCATTTGTCGAAAAAGAACTTAACAAGCGTAGTTTAATTCCACTTTTTTTAACATTTCAATTATCGAACAAAACTTAACTGAACCATTTTGCAACCAATCAATTTCGCTTTCTTTTACATCAAGATAACAAATAATAAAGGCAAGTCATAAATAACGCAATTGCCTTACCAGCAACTGGCGCTTACATTTATAAAGTTTATAGTGATTTACATAACTGCAGTAAAGCTGTGCAATAAAACTTACCAGCGGTTACCACTTGGTAGTTCAGAACGCCCAGTAATAATGGTTTTATTATCTGCAGCTCAGATATTTCGTAACATCAACTTCAAAGTTTCTCAATTTAATTATTGAGACTAGACGGTAATGTGTAGTGCTGTTTATTTCAAGACTCTTATACTTTCATTGGTTTTTGCTTTCGTTATTTTGTTGTTGTATCGACAAGTATCGTTTTATAGAAGCTAGAGTGTTTTGTTTTGTTCTGGAGGGCAATTCATGCTTTACTTACTTGAGTTTAGTATTCGATATCTAAATTTAGAATAGTTTTATCAGGAATTTAATAGTTTTGTTGTACCAGAGGCTATTATAATGGGTCAAATGTAGTTCTTTTTTGCAATAGGCCTGTATATAGTTTGAGCAAACAGTAAGGATTGAGCAATTATTTGTCAGAGGTTCTATACTTGACAATGGTTTTAATGACACATTAGTGTAAAGGACAAAGATCTAAACGAAAAGGGTTGTCATTGGCTTCCAGACCTCTTAACTAAAATGTAGCTAACATTTTCCGTCTACCTTCAAACGTGTGATTGTAGGGTCCAACACAATTATTTAGACAATTAAGTTCGTGTCTCACACGAGACAGGTGTGTGGAGTGTTAGACAAGTCCCTAAACGTCTGCACACTCACAGCTATTCAAGGTAAATTGTTGATGTCGAATAGCGAGACGGCGTTAACGTGGTCTATTGCGTTGTCTCGCCTTCACAATGGCAATACAAAACAAGGTGCTTAAAACTCATAGTACACAGGTACTGGACTTTAGACCTGTCGCCTCGAACCCTCTCATTTAGGCCTTTGAATTGCCATCGTTTATTCAAAGGTCCCCTTGCCATCTAACGTTTAATATCAACATATCAGTATATTGATATTAGACAAGGTTATCTCGTATCATCAGAATGCCGGTCAAAATACTGAACAGAGATCGAGAGAGTTTTTAGTTTTTCTTTTCATTTCTTTCACCTTTTTTTGGTAATGCGGAGGAATCCTCATAGACGGGTGTCCATGGTCCACTCTCTTGGTCCCGGGAGGATATGGGTAGTGTCAGACTCTTACTAACCTAACCTAAACCGCCGTGCTACGTTATCCGCGTTTTTATCATTTGTTTCACCTATTATACTATCTACTGCGGGTCACTTTCCTAAGCTAGAGGTAGTTTTGACTCTTGTATAATAGAATGTTCTGATACAGACGGTTATACATTGATAATATTCATTGTTAACAATTCTAACTGGAATCTATTACAAATACCCTAACTCATTTAACATTTCTCGCTCGCCGGACTTGCAGACAAGTTTGACAGCAAGTTCCGTAGCACTTGACTTGTGTACTATTCACGAATCTTATTATTCCCTCGGCTTAGCCTGGGTAGTTAATATCAAGTATAGAATTTATATCAGTTAGTTTTGTCATGAAAATGTGTGGACTTTTCAGGATTTAGGGAAGAGGCATTCTTTTGTGTTATAATAAGTTACTCTATTAACTTTACAGAACACGACGATATACTGCACGTTTTGAAAAAATTGAACTTAATCTGAAATATTAGAAAAATATTCAAGCTTTTCATACCTTTAGGTAAAAGCTAAAAATATAATATATCCATTATAATCAACAGACATAAACAAAGCAAAGTAAAATAACATCATAACATTTCAACAAGAACGAATTCTAGATATTCACAGCGCTTAATTAAAATACGTTTTTCAAGGAGGTCTTAGTTCTCCGTAGGTCTTAATTTACTCACCGAGTTGTTGCGGGTAAACTTAATAAGTTACAGACAAAGGAGTTTTTAGCGTTGGATTGGATTTTATTAATTTCTTCGTCTTAAAATACACGAAATCGTGCTCCTGAAGGTTGGATGTATTGTTTTTTTTTTTACTTTTAATAAGTTTGAGGGTTTAAAGATGAATGAAAAAATATTTGAAATGATTAAGAAGCAAGATTTATTTTTATAACTTGAGTGCCTGTGGATAAGTGTCTCTTGGTGTTGTTTTTTCTCTAAAGTACAAGCTTAAAAAAACTGATGGGTATAAATAAACAATTAATTTTCCCAACGATTCGAAATTTAAGCTAAAGTTCTTATTTCAACTATCATATACCACCTTCAAGTATTTGCAAAACATTTTTTTATATTAATCTAGTTCAATATTTCTAAAACGGAGGAAAACCCAGCAAAAAAATCCGTAAGTTTTGAAGGCATGGAAAAAACGACTCCCGCAATAAGGAATTTAATCTTTCTTTCCCCGGGATTTCACAAACATTCAATTCATCAGATAGACAGTCTATGATTTATGATGCATAAATATATAAACCTATATGAACGTACAATTAGCATTTAGTCATATTAGAAGCTAAGTGCTTAGCTGTTTCGCACTTCATTACTTAGTACGGTATCGTGGGCGGACCTTGCGCCACGTCCTGCGCCCGCGCCACTTATGCGCAGCTGTATACCTACTTAGATATAGATGTACCATAGTCTGATTGTCATTGTTACACAATCGATATTTAGTTAACATTGTTCATTAGTTAGATTTACTATGGGATAATTATGTAGAGAAAAGTTGAGCTCTTGTACGGCTTGATTTTATATTGACAGTCGATTTGTCTCAAGTTAATTGAAGCGGATATTTGTTAATCGACAATCAAATTATATGTTAAGCATAATTAGCTAATGGTTATAATGAATGCTATGCGGCTGAGTTATAAAGGACTAAAGAGCAAAAAACGTAAATCACTTAAAACTGCCAATGCTTCAGTTCGCATTATTCAATAAATGGCTCACATCAGACGCCGTTATTAAGGAATTAATCAATATCATAAATTGCAAGCGTATATCACATATTTGCATCCCTCTCAATATAAATTCCTGGCTTGATGCATACCAGGAAGATGCATGCGACCTCATATTACACGGTCACATCAGGGGAGCTACGGCCACCTCTTAAAAGAGACCTCTACATTAATGAAAGAGAAAAGCCACTACATGCAATATAAAGCGCTCTCTCACTCACACAAATGCAGCCATTTTACATTGTGTTGTGGTGATAGGTCCACTGAAATGCTTGTGAAAACTATGCGCGCAGTTTACGTAGGCGAATAATTGGCATTCCATAGTCAGCTAATGCCTTTTATGGCTGCTTTACGATATTAAATAAGCGGTGAAAAATTGTAGACCGAATTTTTTAGAATATTCTTAGTTGTAAATCGTGTTTACGACCGTCTTTGGTATAGAACACTTTCAAAATTCTAATAAAAGGAGAGAATCTTTATCTGTACGTTAACTTAATAATTATTAATTAAACTTAATAAAAAAAAAATAATTAAACTCTCAAGGTTTTGAAAGAAATACTTAGAAATAGGTGAGTCAATTATTACATGTGTTTGCTTTGCCTATTTCTATTTTAGAGAAAATCTTTATTTAAAATTACAAAACGAAAAAGTATTCACTAAAACTATCTATAAAGAGTTACCTATAAACTTTACCTTAAACGAAAGTTAAAAACATTTAAAGGAAGAGCTCTCCTTGGTCTCGTCTGCAATGACATATTAGATTTGAGGATCGTAAAAGGGGCCGCTGTAAAGTCTTAGCAAATGGGTAGATCGCATCTATAGCTCGAAACGTTTTATCAAGCGGATGAAGTCAAAATGTATTCAGTCAATCGAGTTTGTTGCACAAAACTGGAAAGTTTAAGCAGAAACTTAAATCTCTTTCAATATTAGTCAAATATCCTGTTACTAATGACTTAACTTTGAATAAAATTGACATTAATAATACAAAAAATCAGAGTTTTTCTAAAATCTTATTGGTAAAATCTTGTTTGTGAACTTATTAATATACAAGGCTAAAAACCGTGGCGACTTTTACAAAAAACTATCGAAAACTCTCCAGTACCTAAAAGTGGAGAGTCGGAAAAAATATTTTAAAGTAACATACAATCCAATATTTGTAAAATTGCAGATTTCGTATCAATCAAATAGACTGTATGACGTGCCTACCTATATCTGAGCGGTCTTGTTACTTCGAATACCAATATCAATTACCACTTACAATTTGTATCAATCGACGCATAAATTATTAGCATAACTGACGTTTGTATTTTTAAAGCTTGGCTAAGGGGTTCACCTTCTGCATACACTTGCCTATTACTCCATACGAAAGTGCAACGAGACGCTTGTAGCTGGTTCGGACAAGAGTCCATTAGCTAATTGCCTTGCGTGCATTTGGTCCAGTGTCTGTCAATAAGTAGACGTCCAGTTTTACTGTCATGAACACAATCATTTGGTCTGAGTTAAATTGTATGAAATCTTTCAAGATTTGGTCGTATTTTTTTCTAGGTGTACACATACATTTATTTTATGAGTAACTTATTTTATATTATGTATCTTTCAACAGAAATTATATCAGATTTATAACATACACCTCATATTGTGTATTGTTGAAACAGTTTTTGCCTAGGTACATAAAATTAATCAGCTTATCCTATCGCGTACGCGTAGGATTTAACTTAATGAGAACGGAAATTATTATGCGATTATCTTGTAGGTAAATCGAATAGCGCTGTTTAAGCTTTTAAGTGCTCGTATTTTCCAATAATTAATTATTCAATATTGCTCTGGCAACAAAATGAAACTAATAATTGTTTTAGCACCTTGATAGGGCTTCTCTAACTGGTCTGTTAACTTAAATTTTAATTCGCTATTGAATACGTGAAATCAGTTTATCTTTATGGTGACAAAACTTAGTTCTGTTTAAGGTTAAATCCAAATAATTTAGGATATTGCTTGATAGATAGATTTGTACTTGTTATATCTTCACTTATGTATGTCAATTACTGACCTCCTCCTAGCGCCGGTGTATGCGTTTGAGTGGCGACTAGGATGATTGGAATTAATAAAAAAAGTGTTGCTATTCAAACGAAAGAATAATAATGAAATCGTTATTATTCTTATGAAATTACTATTATTTATCTTTATTTCATTTTCGTCTAACATTGTAATCGCATATCATGCATTACAAAGTGTACCGCTAGTATATGTGATACGTATTTTTTCTTCGTTGGGAAAAGGGTAGGAAGGGGAAATATAAGAAGGTGCTTATCATAAGACAGTGGCTTTATACAAAAGCTCTGTGAAGAGTTGCGTGTTCCCTGTCAATAAAACTTTATCAATTTACGTTACTAGCATGTTACCGTGTCATCGCAGTATAGTATCATTCTTGGGGGTGAAATAATCGAAAATTGATTTGTTTATTTTTAGTTCTTAGATTGTTTTCTTTTTTGAGATTAAAGAGATTGTTATGACGACCTCCGTGGTCGAGTGGCGTAGGCACCGGTTTCAAGGTGTCGCTAGCTCTGAGGTCCCGGGTTCGATCCCCGGTCGGGTCAATGTAAAAATTCACATTTGTACATTGTCTCGGGTCTGGTTGTTTGTGGTACCTTCGTTGTATCTGAATTCCATAACACAAGTGCTTTAGCAACTTACTTTGGGTTCAGAACAATGTATGTGATGTTGTCCGCATTTATTTATTTATTTATTTATTTATTTATTCTACAAATACATATCTACTATACCTACTATTTTTAGAATAACCGTGTAAGTAGGTTATATTAATAAAAATAAATCTTTGTAGTAAGGCTATATTGATAAAAAATAAAGATTGTTATGGATTACAACACTTAGGTAAGTAAGAAAAACAATTTAAATTTCACGTGAATAAAATTCTAAAGCCCCGATACAGAAAGTTTCAGACTGTTATAAAGAAAATAAAACGTTTTTGTAAAACCGACAACATTAAGTAAATTACCCAATCAACACAAGAACTACACCCATAAAACCTTACTACAGAAAGCTTAATTATAATTAGCTCATATCAAAGTCCAACAGTTACATCTTAACTATAACCGCAACGTCAAACTATCTTAATTTTTATGTGTCTTATTAAAGAAAGTTGGCTCATAAATGCAGTCGCGTGACTCACTCTTACAAACTCTTATTGCAAGTTTGGTGATTCCTTGGGATTAACTTGGGTTGGGACGTGAAGCCAAACTTTGGCCTCTAACAAATCACTACGTCTTTCGGTGGTAAATATTACTTTAGATAAGTTTTGGGGTTTAATGCTGATGGTGAATTTCTTGTGATGTACTTTGATTGGTTGACGATCAATGCGTGAATAGTTCTTACTAAAACGCGTGTACGCTTTACTTATAGGTAGAAGCAAAAAGTTCAATGCTCAGAAATGTCAAAATAAACTGTAAAAATCGTAAATTACTACGAACACATGTATATGTAACTTTCAAGCGAAAATGCAGTCGTTTATATTTAAAGTACCAAAAAATATGAATTTACGAAACACTCAAAAGAAAAGAATAAAACAGTAAACTTTTGCGAAATAAAATACCATCTTCAAAGGCAGTATAAAACAGAAATGGGATCTCAAAGATCTCAAATATAATTTACTTCAGTCGGTTCCTTCTTCACATATTTAATGTTACGAAACGATCCCAGTACCATCGCCGCCGCGGACGAACAGGGAACAACTTTTAATGGAGTGCTGGCCAATTTACTTACGTCATTCTATTACTAGTGGACCTCATTTCAAAGTTAATGGTAAATCACTGAGTCTCAACAACCAATCAGCTTGGAACCTTATTTGGCTTTAACGTGCTCTTCAAAAGTTCAAACTTGGCTCGTTTTAATCAAGTTCAAAAAGGAGAGTCTTATTCGTCAACTTTTCGATTTTGAAGATTACTTTTATAATTATATTAAAAAGCGTATGCTTACATAATTCGATATCGGCAAGTACTGTCATGAACACTCAGCTCATCTGCTTAATTCACTGAACAACATAAATCGGAGCTTAAAATAAGCCAGGTAACAAGTTTGCTAATTACTTTCTTCTTAAAACTTTCTTGTAGTTTACGGTGCTAAGAATATACAAGCGACTTGAAAACGCTTTAGTACGAAACTTTCAAGACAGCGGGCTTATTAGCTTTTCATTAATAAGTAATCGCTAATTCCATTTTAAGGTTATCGTAAGTAACGTCTCACAAGCAAAGTAAGAGTCACTTTTCAGATATCTACTAGAAGTCAAAGAGGCTGTCAATAGTCTTATCAATGGTTTTCTATTCCATTGCTTAGATCGAGCACTTAAGTTTCTAATTCAACGTTTCTGTAAAGGTTAGGAGAAAATTTGTAATACATTAACTGAATTTTTGTTGCAATTAGGACAGAATCTTGTTTACTAATTGTTTAGAGATCATATAATAGTATTTAACGGTTAATTGATAATGGCTCTAATGTAATCAAAATGTTATTTCTATGGAGACGGACCTGCAAGAAACTCTGTCAGTTATAGCTCTTCTACTAAATATAGACCCAAAATAACGAAGTTTGGGAAGTCTGCGATCAAAACTATAGAATGACCAAAATAATAGAAGCAATAGTCCTAAAATTACTATACGTACAGGATATGCACAAGTAGGTGAAGAGAATTTCCATATCGCACCTACACAAGCACACGCCCATCAAAAGCGAACCCAGAGTATGCAAATCCATGTTACATCATAAGTACCCACATCACTCGAATACCGTTTCTGCGACGATTGGCGTGTACTAAAAATAACATTCAATGTCAACGCACCTGAATCAGGGCTAACATTGAAACTATACGATAATGTATCTCATGATAAACGTGCAAAAATCACGTTTGCTACATACTTATCGCATTGCAATAGTTCGCAATAACTACAACTTGAAGTTGCCAAAACAGAAGATGAAGCATCGAACCTTAAAATTAATGTTCCTAAGAATTCTGTTAACAAAGCAGGTGGGGTCGTAAAAAACGACGTCATTAATGTTCACGCTGTCAGGTGATCCATGCACCTTTAAATTAATATTTACATCAGTCTTCTTGTGTTGGCTGGTCAACAAACCGATATAAATTTACAACCTGTGAGCTCGTGCGTTTAGTAACAGTAATTTAGCGGCAAACTTGGGTTTTAGCACGAAGCGGTTTACTCAGGTTCACAAACAAAATGAATCAAAATTTCTTGATAATTTACTTCTACTAAGGGCCTAGGTATATTGGTTTCATCATCATTTACTGGAACGTGATTCACGTGTCCCTTATCATCTATTGCATTTGATTTCAAAACTATGATGAAACACATTTTTACAAGACACGGGTTTATATCAAAACTTGCTGAAACATTAACAAATTCATAAAGTGACTCAAACAAATGCAAGTTAAATTTTTGACGTGTAACATTTGCATTCAGAGTTCGCACATATTAATTGCCTCGATAAGTTCACTAACCTTACACAATACAGTAGTTTGCTGTAGTACTGGGCTTTAAGAAACACAAAAGAAAATATTCAAACAATTTGCCAAATGTAGGCGGACCGCATTATGCAAGAGTGCATTGTCCGCTGTATTATCTTAAAGCTTTATCTCTCGAGAGCGCTTCAAGATTTCTGATAATATTACGAAACAATGTTTCCCTGAAGTATTGTTCACAATCATATGCACAAGTTCAATGAAATTATAGATAGCGTTATCTTTTTGATACAAGATATATGTATTTACTATAATACTAACACTGGATTTTCTTTAAAGATGGTAATTTCTGCAGTTATTTTTACAAACCGGTCCTAAAATCGTCTTTGATACTTTAAGATTTTGCGAACAAGTTTTTGGAGGATTTATCAAGAATCTTTATAATATCCAAGAAACGACGTTTGATATAATAACGGACCACTTATGTGCAAACAAAAGAAGTCATAGCTATTACAACAAAAAATCATGACGATGCATTTTTAATCATAATCGAATATCAAACCGATGAACTACATTATATTAATCTGAAGGAGACAGCAAAAACTATTCAAGTCCTGCAACATATACTTTAGTTTTTCAAAGCAGTACGTTATTAATGATAAGTATCGGTCTTGTTACAGTGAGTGTCGTGATTGCAACCCAGTAAATAATAGCGCGTCCCTCTTTCATTACACGTTGCATCCTTTAATTGCAGAACATGCTACTCGATCCGTGGAACATTATTTACCTTTTTGTTATTAACCTTTTTGCAAGTTTATCCTTCGCGTTTGTTGTAGACTGCTGTTGCGTGTTTGTTTTTTGTTGTAATGTTGTAAACAAAATTTACTTCCAATACTGAAATAGATTGATTTCAGTTATTTTTGTTGTATTGGGAATTTTATTTAGAAATCTGTCAATTTAATCACCTAATTATAGTTCTGTAAAAAAGTCATCAAAAATAAACGTTTTAATTTCCAGTCTAATTGCTCTAGATTCGCGATTTCAAAATTCAATTCCCATGGAGCAGCCCGACAATAATACCAATTACTAAATTAACTTTTTAATGGATAAGAAAAAATACCAATCACAACCAGGCAGTCTGTAATCACAGCTGACACGCCATTCCAGAAAAAAAACTCACCAAAGAAATACATTACATTCTATGGTAAACGCAATTACTGAACTAAAATAGTCACAGAACTCAACCGGATCTAAATATTATGCAGTTCTGCACCACATAACCGAAGACACGTCGTTTGAAAGATATTATTTACTCTCAATTACTGGAACGGGACAAAAACATACTGCGCCAACCGACCGTAAGGAGAGATACGAATCAATCACGCGATCACGAAACACGTCGAGATATTGAATAATATATGAGTAATATTAGATATGAAATAATAAGCATTCCTATTGAAGTCGCTTCAGTTCTAAGTAATGTTATTTTTGAGTACTTCGATGCAGTCAATGAACTCATAAGGATATCGTTTTAGTGCAATTTTCGGAACACGTATAATATTATTGAAAGTAGTTATTGGGGATTAGTTGTGGATATTATTGACATGAGGAGTAAGGATCACTAATTAAATACTGATATTAATACTCTAGTTATTGACTTCAGTTTAGAACTTATTTATTTGAAGGAAAACAGATTTATCCTGTAATCTTTACCAAGAAGCATCAGGGGTTGTTTTTCAGCTAATTATGCTAGACCAACCTGTAAAGTCAAGGGCAAGTTGATTTAACAAAGCAGGAAATTGTCCAAGCAATAAAATTCTCAAAACTTATACTTCGGAAATAATTGCAACTAACACGCGCTGTCTATGATGTCAAGTTAATTTAAACTAATGATCAGTAGTAGACGATCACGGATGTGACCAATTTATCATTTATAGGACGGTTAAGCCCTTTATTCTTTTCTCGATTCTACAAAGGCACATAAATCACGTAACTACTGTCATTTCTTTTATATCAGCTGTTTATCGTCTTGAACGAGCTGTGAGAATGAAGCGAGCGGTAAATAAAAAATCCATTTCATATTCTGCGAAACCGATCGTCGTTTGTTTTTGTCATCCAAAACTGCTACTGCTAGTACTTACTCTTATGGACATTATTATTAGTCGAAATCTGATTTGGTGAGCCAAAGGAGGTTATGTAAAATATAAAAAGCTTTTAATGTCTCAAGTACTTACGTATTCGTTTAGCAATATCAAAACAACGGGACAAAAAGCATTGGGAACAACGCTGTATAGTGCATAAATAATTTCTTGGAAACTTGTAAAGAACAAACAGCTAAGTTTACTTACAGCTCTTGTGGACGACTTAATTAGATACATTTTAAATTCAAATATAAACAAGCAAGTTCCTTTTAAAGTAAGAATAGCATCAGCATCACTAGATATCTTCTATTATGCATATTTACTACATAAAGCAGACGAAGACGGATATTCAAAATGTTACAAATCTCTTGATATTTTGTATATCAAGAGACTCTCTAACTCTAACTCATCCTAAATTTAAAATCAATTTATCGATAGATCATCACGCCAGCTTCGACAAGGTCGTCCGCGGTAAAGGTGGTATGATGGTTTAGTCAAATACACAAACGTGGCCAGAAATCGCAAAAGGCCTCTCCTTTGCGAAGCAGAGGGATCTTAATACCCCAAATAAAGGAAATCAAACTTAATTGTTAAGTATAAAATCTGAAGCTCGCTCTGAACTCTTACAACATGCACAGAGATAGGCGGTAAACTTTCTGAAGAGCGTCACCCCGTCTCGCCGCCAACAACCGAATGCAATTGAGCCTAATAAAAATTCAATTCTCGTAATATGTCCTGTCTCTATTTACTACCTTTAATGCCGCTGCACCGATGCATACGATGAATACCTAATGTCCTTTGTGATTGGACGTCGTTTTGTGCAAACTTGAATGTGTCTGGCTTGTACTGTATAGTTATGTACTTTGAATGACAGGAATTGTTTAAATTAACACAGCTATTGTTGTGTGGCCTTGAATGTTTTGCATTATATGTTTAGATTTTATTTTGTATCGGATGTGGGATAAAATCTTATCGAATGTTAACAGAAAATCTGGTGATAATATTTGCTAATTCGATTAATCAAATTCCAGTAAATAATTTGTATGTTAAAAAGCGAAAAGATAAGATATGAAACTTTTAAATATAATTAATATAGTTAAATAACGCTCATTCCTACCACTTTCAAATAGACGATATCAAAAATCAAATCCACATACAAAGTACTCTTGTTAAGACAATGTATGCGACATCGGTATGAACTATTTGGTTTACTTCAAAGCAACTTCAGATTATGATCTAAGAGAAAAACCTTTTAGAGCAACAGTCTTGCTTCGTGCCGCTAGTAAATGTCTCTGTGTCAGCGACAAAAGTCACTATTTGCCCTTTTTAAAGTCATTGTTTATGTAGGTCATCTATTTAAGTGAAGTACAATGTCGGACCCAGTTTAGTTCCCAGAGGTACTCCTCAGCTACTTTGAACTTTGTCATTTGCAATACTTGACATTTTTTCAAAAAATAATACTAGTTGGGATATTCGAAAGGTTTTTGAGCGCTTAATTGCAGAATTACACAACGATACAAATAAACTTTAAGCTGCTTAATTTTAATTGCAAAATTAAAAAGCGATATACGATCCAAAGGCTTATATTAAAATTTTATATTGTCTTAAATAAATTTTGATCAGATGAGTAACAAACCTGTATACGAAATGTCGGCGTCTGACCGGCCTGCGTCCACTAGCCGCACTCTCGAGCGAAGACGACCAAGCGTCAGACCGCGACAGCGCGGTGTTCCTCGCCTCCGTGCTCCTCGCACTTTCCAACAGGATCGCTGTGTACTTCGTTATTAACATCGTGTGTCACTTGTGCTTGATTTTCACTTGTCACATACACACCACTTGACACTGTGTTCATTTGATTTCCGACTTCGAGTACACTATTATCGTGACTGTCGTGTCACGCGCTAAAATTAATTATTAAAAATAATTAACTACAATTACTGTCTTTAGGCAGGCGTTATCTAGCTTTCAAATTAAATATGCTGTGGTTTATCAAGACTTAATTAAAATGCCGCGATTTAAAAATAATTTCTCTATAATTTGTGTAACATCGAACCGCAACAAGTGAACCGACAGTGCCGACATCCGTAGCGTCACGCTGTGGTGACCACCGACCATCACACGTTATTATCCTCCGACTAAACAACGGGATATTGTGAATTATGCGTGACACCCACGCGTAAAAGTCGGCAATAAGAACGGTTTTCAAAGGAAAAGGATTGTACACGGAATCATTAATACTGGCTGGAAATTGTAAGTTATAAAGAACTGGAATAGCAATTAAAAATGTGCCTTTTGTTGTATATGTGTATAATAATATATACTGGTAATAACACGCACTGCTGAAGTATAAAAATAACATCTATTTCCGATGGTTCTATCTCGATGATTACATTCACTGTTAGACTACCAGTAATCTTAAAACTATTCAGAAAATCCTTAACAAGACAAGTCTATTAGCATCAGCCATATCGTTTTCCTGAAGTCGTATTACCTCAGTTTATAGGTCCGCAATATCCTGGTATAGCGGGTAATGTTAATAGCGAAAATATTGCACTAACGGTTAAAGAAAAGACGTGAGAAAACTGGATTTAATCATCTTTTATGAATCCACAGGATAGACATAATCCAAGTAATGAAGCTAAAAATTATCCTTCAAAACACAATTAAGGGGTATATGTATAATTCACAGGATACAAACGTATCTATCCTACCACAGTTTTCAAATATTTGACTATTCCTCTGTCATTGTTTATTCAATATCGGCTAAGATCAATATCAGAGGAAACGGTCAAGTAAAATTTGCATAAATATGCATGTATTAAGCTCGTAATAGCGACTAATATTGGGTAAATAAGGAAGCTACAATATTATATGAATATTCATCGCAATTTACGGGTAAACTTGATCAGACGTTGGTTTGGTTGTGAAAAAGTATCAATAAACAAAGGAGCGTGTATTTTTTTTATTTTCTATTGTATGATTTCGTTTCTTATATTGATATAATCCATTAATTAGGACGTTTCGTAGTCGACCGAGGTATAAGTGCCGAAAAACTATTCCGATTCTTCAGATTTTTTGTTACCAATCTCAAGTGTTAAGAACTTCGCATTCATAACAACGAGGACATTAACTCCCAATTATAATAATTAGTCAGACACTAAGGAAGCTTGTTCAAAGGCAAACAACAAACGATGCATTACTAAGACTACCGCCAATTGTTTGAAGGGATGCAGCAATTATTGAAGACAAGCCGGCCAGTGTCATTGAACCAGTATTCGATGAAACTCCACAAATAAACATAGTATAGAAATAGTACTTGGCGTTGTGGCCTTGCGGTTATATGTACGGATTTGTGTGAGGTGCAGGTTCAATCCCAATGTAGGTGTACAATGAGACTTTTTCAAAGCTATGCGTCCTTTTTTATAATTCTAAGACTATACTGTTAGACGATGGAAAACATCGTGAGAATTTGGATTAAAAATATTGCAATTTGAAATCTTCCACCCATGGTAATAAATGCTCAAATTATTCCTACATGAGAAGAGGCCTGTGCCCAGCAGTGGGAAATTATAGAGACTTATTATAAAGTGTTTACTACACAGTAGAACGTATTTGGCCCAAGGATCAGTTATCAACAGACCTGTTTAGATTAAACGTTTGTTCAGTTGATTGGAATACAAATTGTTAAAATAGAAGTTTCGTTCATGTTTGATCAAACGGATGTTAGAAATTTATTCGTTGGTATATTTTTGCTTTTTGATTAAATTGAAAACATTTGTTTCATTTTGTTGTCACGACTTCATTAGTAGGTACTGTTTAAATTCAAATATTGCGTCCTAATAAAATTGTTTATTGACATATGTCAGAAAAGCATCGAATTTTAATTTATTTATTTTTCTAGCCGGGCCCGCCTACAAATTGAAATAGATCCCACGGAAACATAAAAACTATCCTGTGTTATAATACCGGTAAGTATAAACTATCTGAGTACCAAGTTTCGTCTAAATCTGTTCAGTGGTTTTTGTGCGAAAGAGGAACAAACATACACGAACACATACAAATATTCGCGACTTAAATATTAGTTAGATTGGAATAACGATTCACGTTGAATGTAATATCAGCCCAAGCTAATACGGAAAAACATTAATCAAAACGATTAAAGAAGTTTCGGTAAACAGTAATTGAGGAAGCATAGGTACCTAATAGAATTTCCTATGTTAGCAATTTACTTGAAAATACAGAGTGGCATTATTCCACAGTAACTAAACATCTATTTTGAAAGGACAGTAGCTCCTTCCTTGTTATTATTATAATAACAGATAGTGTTCTTCGATCTGAACCAAGCGAGTTTATTATGTCAATATTTCATCACGATTGTTCATTGTAGTAGGTAACGATGTTTGGAAATAGATGTCATAGGTATTCGCTATAATAGCTTTCGCTATTATACATTTTGGTTTGTGAATTTATCAAGATTTTGGAAATGTTCTATTTAAACTGAGTTTTTTTTAATTTAAGCAATCAAATAATGAACAGAGACACTCATTTATTTTTAAAAGTAGCACTGGAACCGAAACAGGTTATGATAATAATGTCAAAACGAAAATATATTCCATAAAACAGCTAAAATATCTATAGTCCAGAATTCTTTTCATAAACAAAGAAAATCAATTTTATAAAAAATACTGTAATTAAACTACATTATCACCAGAATTACTTCTACCAATTCCCATATAATAAACATCTACATGTAACTCCATATCCTATCTTAGAAACTGCATTTCACATAGGTAATGACTGCCATAAATATCTTTCATGGTGCGTTAGCCGTGCCGACGTAGTCCGTTGTTGTTACTATCTCCGAGATCTGCCAAAGATAATTGCAATAGCTTACTTGGTCGCATTATGGCTTATAAAGAAAGTTATCGGGGACTTCGCTTATCTGTTGAGACCTTTCCTGTTGACGCTTAGCGACGGACAGTTAAGGGCAGTTAGAACGTTTAAGGTCAACTAAGTTCTGAATGCTGAGTTTGTTTGCTAATTAAGGGGTATTTACTAGAGGTTATGCAGCAAGTTTTGTTCAATAAGCAAGTTTTTTGGGCGGTATTTTGTCGATTGTAAACTCTAAGTTTAATTCTAAACGAAATTGATGTTGAGGTACTAGAATTCGGTTGAAATATTTAAATGTCTCATAATAAGTAAATACAAGTGGTTTGTTTGGGATTTATATGAAATCAGTTGATATTACACAATGCACTTGCTGAACAATGTAGAGCACTCAAATAAAATCCCAACGATATGCATTCAACTTTAAAATAAAATTACTACTTAATGTCACATCAAATGTTGAGCGATTTAAAATATAGCACACTCTCTCATCGACAAATCCTCAAATAAAATTTTCATGAACATAAATTTACGTGCAATTTTATCACTCCACATTCTTTCCACCCACACGAATACGATATGCGTTTCACGCAAAACAGTTCCAGTTGAAACATGTCCGAATTTCTTGCTACACTTGAACACTTACCTACTTGTAGGTGAACAACGAACTACTCGTTGAAAAAATGTATTTTATCATCTTTTCACAAACCGAACCGACCTTCCAGCTTTTGCATAAGCTAATTCGATATTTGAACAAAAACAACGAAACGTCATTCGCATAAATGTTACAAGGAAATGCTCCAGAATGTACCCAACATTAAACATGAAATCGAAGACAATGGAATAGCAACTGTTTGGGGTAAAGTTGACCAAAGCGGTATACAGCTTAACTATCGAATTCCCAGACTGTAATTGGAGTGAGTAGGCCTCAAGTTCGAGGCTACTACTCGATGCCGACTAGACCATATATGGGAGCGGTAACTGGATAGTAATAACGTAATTGTCGCGTATATGGCAATACCATGTTGACATTTGACATGAAACGAAGGAATTTCGCGTTGCTATTCTGGAGTTCGAGAACTGAACACAAGAATATTAAGAAAGGTTATGGATGTATAATACCAGTCTTATTAAATTTGGATAATAAAAGGGCATGATAAAAAATCCTGTTTTGCCGTGACAGATGAAAGTACTTTACAAAATTCCAATTCTCAACTTAATTCCTACACAATTTTGTCTCTGAAGATTTGATCAACTTTTAAAGTTACGCATTTACTAACTATTTGAGGATTGGATTAACTTACCTAAGTGACATCCAATCGTAATTTTATGAAGGTTGATCTGAAATATAATTGATTAACAGAGTAGTATTCCCATTCGCTACTGTGTGGCATCGCGAATTTTTTCAGAGAATAAAAAAAAAAAAGTTTTTTAGTCTATGGCAACTCACAACTAAACGTCACTGATTTAGAGCTAACCATGATTTTGTGGGTCCCATTATGCCAGGGTTCAGCTATTGATGCTGGGGTTGGGGTGGGTGATTATATTTCAGATCAACCTTCATAAAATTACGATTGGATGTCACTTAGGTAAGTTAATCCAATCCTCAATTTTATTTCATGTTGATCTGAAATATAATTGATTAACAGAGTAGTTGTTCAGAGATTGAGGCATAATGGGTACATCTTATAAGCCTGGATATGATGAATAACGGTTAAGGCTTTATAATTATTAAGATATCTATTTATAGTGGCATATTATCCTAATATTAGTATCTATATTTGTTTTTATCCATATATTCTGTCCTACACATTGATTATTGATCAACTATTAATTTTCATTTTTTATAAAATTAGTCTGTAGTAATTAACAAATTTTTCTAAATGCCAAATTTGTAAGCCAAAAGGGCAGAACATGTTGATGCATATATTGTCCTTATATTTTCACCACATCAAAAAATGTTTAATATATATATTCTGTCATACACATTGATTATTGATCAACTATTAATTTTCATTTTTTATAAAATTAGTCTGTAGTAATTAACAATTTTTTCTAAATGCCAAATTTGTAAGCCAAAAGGGCAGAACATGTTAGTGCATATATTGTCCTTATATGTTCACCACATCAAAAAATGTTTAATACATGTTTTAGGCAAATAAATACTTCTTTATCTTTGTTCTATTACTGAGATTAATGTAATATGAGTTTTTAAGTGGAACAATGAACAAATTTTATGTTATGTTACACATGTTTATGCAAATAAATATATCTTTATTAATTGTTCCACATATTGTGGAGACTGTGTCCACCAATTTCATGATTGACTATTAATTACCAATTTGTGGTCTTTTTGACATCAATGTAACTATGACTTTTTTTAAGTCATACAAATTTCCTGCACTTGTGCAATTTGATACTTAACCATTAGCTTTTAACAATGTAACTATGGATTTTGAGTGAGACACATTTCCAATACATAGTGATATTGTGTACAGTTTGATAATTAATTATTCATTATTAACAATGTAACAATAAATTTTTAGTAGCAAATTTTCTACACATTGTGTTAATTGTGTCAAACAATTTCATAATTATTTTTAATTATTTACAATGTAATTATGATTTTTTTAGTAATACAGATTTTCTTCATATTGTTTTAATTTTGCCATAAAATTAGATAATTAGTTACTAATTTTTGCTCTTTTTTAGCGCAGTAATAATAAGAGTATTTAAGGTACTGCAAATATTTCTTATTTATAAGCTATTAATAAGAAATAACAAGATGATAATGAGATATTCCATTTACTGTCAGTTGCAGTTTGTAAGTCACTCAATTATGATTAAAATTAAATTAAAATTTTTGTCACTGCAGTTGTCGGTTCCTAAGACATGAGCTATAAGGCCTTGCAAAGGTAGTAGAACCTACAACCAAACCACCTTTTTCCCTGATTAAACTCAAGAGCATTCCTGCTGCTCTTGCAGATGTACTGCTGGAGTGTGGGATACAGCTGTCAGCAGGTATAAATTTGATACCTGATTAACTGTTTTGAAGGCCAAGGGTAAAACTTTTAATATGGTAAAGTTAACTTATTTCAGGTATTGGTTAAGCTACAAGGATCTTTAAATCTTAGAAGTTAGCCATAATTTATGATCTTAAAAGTAAAAAGTACATTATGGTTCCTTTCCTTTTTTACTGAGAGTAAGGTTGGTTATCACAATTCTCATCTTATTAATTGTCAGGGTGTGACATGGGCTATGTTATTTAGTTTTAATGTATGAGAGGGCGGCTAGTACCCATTGAGCAGCTATCCAAGCTAGGAGTTAGAAGATTTTTGTGTCTTGGTTCAAATAAATAACTAAATAATTCTGTGTCTTCAGATACAGGTGTATTGTATGTTTCATTAACATAATATATGTATGTTTGTGTCTATTGTCAAAAGAGTTATTCCTGTGCCATATAATTATGTTCTAGCCTATTTTGTCATCATGTTGCTTGTAACCAGTTGTTGCAAGTTCTATTTAATAACCATCTATACTTTCTTAACCCATAAGCAATATGTTTATAATATTGTGTTTTGAGGCAGCTGGCAGATGAGTTAGCTGGTTCAATACAAAATATGGGTTCTGGCTTTCTGTAATACAGGCAAATCTCAATCTGAGTAAGCCTCTCAGAAATCCTTTGTTATCCATACCTAATTCCTCTCCCATCTTTAGAGTCAATGCTGATTTGTGGAAATTTAGGGTTTTGAAGCTAGCTCCATTCTCTAAACTTTCTATTAATGTTTCCTAATTAAAAAGGGTGAAGATCAAAATAGGATCCCGGTTACTGCTTTGTTGACACAGATGGTAACATGATGGTTAATGAGCTATCTAACGTTGGCTTCTAACTGCTTCCCCTAAGAGATGCTTTTTGTCAGGGCACCTAGTCTGCTCAGTGTGTGTTGTCGGTTAAAAATCCCAAAATTGGGTGAATAAGAACTTAGTGACTTTTTGCTTTGTCATTATTAATATTCTGAAACATTTAGTAAGGTAAACAAATGTTGGGAATGCTTAAAAAACATGTCCACTAAGTATTGATGCATATACATTTAGTGTTTAGTAGCATTAATGTTATTGGGTGCCTCACTTCTTAGAGATGTGTGTGTCACATTGTTTTTATTGTTATAGATAAACTTGTGGGGCCCAAAATCTATTGATAACGAAACAAGTATGTTTTTTTCGTTGACTTACATGTGGAACTGAGCACTATTTATCTTACTTATGTATTTGCAGCCATGTTACTCTGGCTGTATAATCTTGCAATGTGTTTTTATAATAATAATAATAATAATCTTTATTTCAGAACAATGTCCATACATAATTACAAAATAATAAGATTTATAGTAAAATTTGTGCGCGTATAATGCTTTCAGGATGTCTGAGTCCTGCTTTTCCGCAATAACCTGCAGGATGCTGTTGGTGCTGCTCCTGACCCTGCTCAGTAGTGATACGAGCCGCTTGCGTATTACCGGCGTGGAAGCCGTCTACCCTGGCTTCCGCAAACATACCGGAGGCACTGCAAAAACGGGGCAACCCCAACACATCCTAAACCCGTTGTTATATTGGACACGTAAGGCATTGAGCGTCCTCTGCGTATATCTGAACCACAGGCTGCACGTGTAGAAAGTCTGACAGTAGGCTTTAAATAGAGTGACTTTAACTTGTTTACTACAACGCACAAACCTGCGGGCCAGCATATTACTTCTAACCGCCAATGCCCTACGTTCCCGTTCTATGTCAACCTGGTCCTCAAGGTCCTCTGTAACGTAATGTCCAAGATATTTAAACTTTTCTACCCGCTTTAGTTCAATGCCATTTAGCTTTATTGCGGGCACATTCAATGTACATTTACCGGGGGCCTTTGAAAACCATGTACTCGCTCTTCTTAGCATTGTACATCAATCCATGCTGAATGCTATATGTTTCACATATTGCAAGCAACTGCCTCATTGCACTTACAGTTGGGGTCAGCAGCACCATGTCGTCCTGCGTAACTAAAGTTGTTCATACAAATGTTGTCAATCCAGCATCCCACTCGTGTGCTGCTGAGCCCACTATAAGCTCATTCACGTACAAGTTGAAGAGCCTAGGAGAACTCAAACCACCTTGTCTCACCCCGCACTCCAACCTGTACGTGTCCGAGAAGGCATTTGCCCACCTTACATAATTATTTGGTTTTGGTACCAGAAATGAAAAATCCGTTGTACCCTGTGTAGGCACGCGGGTTTTCTTGAGTTTCTCCCATAACAAGTCATCACGACACAAGGTCAAATGCCTTGGAGAGGTCAAGAAAGCATGCATAGACAGGTGTACTTCTTTCCGTGTAGTATTGGACAGTGTGCTTCAGACTCAGAATTGGCGCTTTCAGTGAAAGTCCCGCGCGAAAACCAAACTGAGCATCATGAATATTAATATTTTTATCAAGTTCTGAGTCGAGCACACTGTCCAACACCTTGGCCACAATTGTAGCCAAGGAAATCGGTCGGTAATTGTTCTTATCAGACAAATCTCCAGTTTTATTTTTAACTATTGGTACTACGATGGTTTTCATAAGGTCTATAGGCAAGTACGAGTGATTCAGACATAAGGTAAAGAACATTGCCAGCACACGCGGTAAATGAACACCAGCGTATTTTAGATGCTCGATACTGAGTCCATCATGACCCGGTGACTTGCCCCTAGACATGCTACTCACAATTTGTCGAACTTGTTTAGCAGACACCCTATACAATTCACCGGTCATGGTGGACCCAGGATCTGCAGACGAAGAACCCAGTGGAGACTTAGTGGTAAAATGTTCTCTAAACAGTTCAGCTATATCTCTGCTATCACTCGCACTTCCCACGCTCACTGGAAGGCCAGTCTTATGATTTAAACTGTTGGTTGCTTTCCAAAAATCACTAAAGTTTTTAGAAGCACGACATTCCGAAATAATTTCCATTTTTATCTGTTCTTTGTTATTGTGACACCACTTTAATCTATTTTTAAATAATTTGCGACTTTCACACATTTCTTCATATATAGTACCGGATTGTGGCCTATCCTGAGAAACCCAGTATAAAAATTTACTCCTAGCTTCCCTGTGAGCTTCACATACATGCTTATTCCATCCTATTACATGTTTTTTCTTACGCGAGTGAGATTTAGTTTCACAAGTGTTAATGGCTGAGTCTGTTAATGCTATTATTATATCCTTATATAGTTTATCTAGACAATTTCTATGTTCCTTACAATTACAAATATCATAACTACATTCTCTTAATTCAACAGGAAAATCTATTAATTTCAGTTTACTATTGCACAATTTGGTATAGCTTTTTATTTGTTCTTTAGTTCTATAGCCCCAAACAGCTTTATTTTTTATATTTTTATTATAATTACTATTTTTACATATAATTGCACTTAATTCACACTCAATGACTAGGGGCAAATGATCAGACCAAAACGTGTCATAATTAATAAATACATTCTTAATAGTTTGTTTGGCAGAATGACTAGTAACACAGTGATCGAGCCACCTCACACACCCGTGAGCCTCGCTTATAAATGTATAATTACTTAATACACTTCCTAACACATCTATATCCACACAGGACCATTGTTGGTCCATACATAAATTAATTAGCTCGTTACCGAACAGTTCTCCCGGATGAGCATTAAAATCTCCTAGTACGTAAATAGATTCTATAGCGTAATGATCAACTATCGCACATACCTCGCCAAAACATGTCGTAAACTCCTCCAAATTGTCTATTCCATTTGTCGGCATGTAAACACTAAACACAAGAAATGCGCGGTCTTTCATAGACACTTTTATTGCACTGATACGCGGATTATTGCACTCGATAACAGTCACCTCTTTGAACACACTTTTACGCCACAGTATTGCCACGCCACCGTAAGGTCTTCCTTTCAAAACACCGTTTGAAATATCCACTGCTGACGTGCCCGTGTATGCGAACTCCTGGTCAACAGTGCCCAGTATCGGTATGTCATAGGGAAGTAGCCAGGTCTCTTGTAAGGCTATGATATCCGCCGACTGACACAATTTTCTGACACAATCAATTGATCTTTTTATCGACTTACAGTTAAAACTGACAAATTTAAATAAAGTAGTTGTTGCAGTTGTATTTGTTTGTATACCCATTATTAATTGTTTTGTATCACATCACTATTCACAACATTGTTTTCGGCCTTCTTAGTTTTATTAAAGTAAACAAAGCGCCTAAAAGACACACCTTCTGGCCACAGACTATCATCTAAAAACATTGCGAGCTTGTGGTGTGGTACAAAGATTTTAAATGCATTATAATTTCTTTCCTTTTGCATTATAATTTTCTTTATTGTTACTGCAGTTTGAGTCTTTGACAGAATGTAGTCAGCAATGTCGCTGTCAGTAACTTCTTTAGCTACACGGGATATAAATAATGGAATATTTATTTCCGCAGCTTTAAATTTCATATCCACATCCGAAGCCGCTTTTCCTCTACTTCCTGCAAACTTGTACTTTGGCTTCTTTTTTTGTACAATTGTCCATCCATTCTTCTCTTCTTTATCTGGTTGTATTTTCTCGCTTCCGCTTATCGCTTGTGATATAGACCGCGCCGTCTCCGGTACGACACTCGGGCGCTCAGGATTCGCGCGCTTGCGTTGCACCTGTGTCGAAACCGCGGTTGAGGCCTCCACGCGCGTGCTTGTATGTGAGAGAGCGAGAGACCGATTGATGCATTCCGCGTATGACAGGGACGGAGTATCATCGCTTTGCTCGCGACAACCCGCCAACGACTGCGTCATCGCTATGTTTTGCTTTTCTGTATTGTGAGGTAGATCAGTTATTGTACAATCCAATGTTTGGTGTTTGGACTGCTCAATATGTAATTTTAAATCATCTAACTGTTTGTTAGTCACGTAGGAATCCTTAATAATCTTTAGTTCGTTTTGCAACAACAAAATATCCTTCAGAAGTTTACTTGCATCCAGATGATCAAACGATATTGGTGGTAATTTATGTAGTTCCCGAGCAACAAATATGGGTACTAATTCCGGATCTGTTTCTTTAAATAATGTAATTATATCAGCAAGATCCCTCTGTGATTTTCCTTCTCTCTTACGCGAAATTTTACGTCTTGTAGTAGTGATCGAATCGAAAAGCAAGTTTTTAGCCGCTTCAATCTCCTCTTCAGAAAAACTTGTGACACACAATCTCATTAAGCTTTCCTCATCCATAACATCCATTTTGTTCTGGACATAGGCTAACACCTCACATATCACAATGTTACAGTTATTGCACTTAATTACTTTCGAGTTCGACGTCATTTTTCTAGCACCGTAGGTGAATGACGCGACCGCACCTCACGCGTACCCGCGGGTCACTGGACTTAATCCAGTTATATTATGTTCTAATTGATGTATTAAATGCAAGTCATCATTCTAAACAAGGCACCACACTACAATTGTTTCGCCATTACAATGTGTCACCATTCTATTAGAAAAAGCTTTAGAAACTAGTTCTAGTATACATTTTCTATAATGTTCTTATAGTTTCGGATTATGTAATTGGGGCCCCATCTTAGGTCAGTTGACAGCATCAAGATTGCTATTGTTATGCAACAAGGCTAAGTACTTAACTTGTTCTATTATTTTTTGTGTGTGTTTGAACATAACCTCTTGGGCAGGTTCACAGAAGGTTCCCAACAATCTTGCCAATTTGCTGATTGGGCAATGTTTAATATCATTGATATTTAGTATCTCTATAGGAGTTGCATTCTTGCTGTATTTCTGATGTTAACTAGTCTCTATTCATAGTAAACCTAAAGTATTTATTGCACTAATATACTTTAATCATAGTTAACAATGAGGGAAAATCATTTAGATAAATGTGAGTGTAGCCCCTCTGTCAGCCAGACATTTATACTGATTCTAACCAATGGGTGGTCATTCAGACAACAGTTTGTTAAATTTTCTAGTCTGTAAGGACTGTGGTGCTGTACATGGACTACATGGAATTGCAGTAAATTTATATGACATTTTTAAACTCAAAGCGGATTAATTTT
>NC_039484.1:1560408-1619739 GCF_003590095.1 Trichoplusia ni
AATCCGTTGTACCTGTGTAGGCACGCGGGTTTTCTTGAGTTTCTCCCATAACAAGTCATACGACACAAGGTCAAATGCCTTGGAGAGGTCAAGAAAGCATGCATACACAGGTGTACTTCTTTCCGTGTAGTATTGGACAGTGTGCTTCAGACTCAGAATTGCGCTTTCAGTGGAAAGTCCCGCGCGAAAAACCAAACTGAGCATCATGAATATTAATATTTTTATCAAGTTCTGAGTCGAGCACACTGTCCAACACCTTGGCCACAATTGTAGCCAAGGAAATCGGTCGGTAATTGTTCTTATCAGACAAATCTCCAGTTTTATTTTTAACTATTGGTACTACGATGGTTTTCATAAGGTCTATAGGCAAGTACGAGTGATTCAGACATAAGGTAAAGAACATTGCCAGCACACGCGGTAAATGAACACCAGCGTATTTTAGATGCTCGATACTGAGTCCATCATGACCCGGTGACTTGCCCCTAGACATGCTACTCACAATTTGTCGAACTTGTTTAGCAGACACCCTATACAATTCACCGGTCATGGTGGACCCAGGATCTGCAGACGAAGAACCCAGTGGAGACTTAGTGGTAAAATGTTCTCTAAACAGTTCAGCTATATCTCTGCTATCACTCGCACTTCCCACGCTCACTGGAAGGCCAGTCTTATGATTTAAACTGTTGGTTGCTTTCCAAAAATCACTAAAGTTTTTAGAAGCACGACATTCCGAAATAATTTCCATTTTTATCTGTTCTTTGTTATTGTGACACCACTTTAATCTATTTTTAAATAATTTGCGACTTTCACACATTTCTTCATATATAGTACCGGATTGTGGCCTATCCTGAGAAACCCAGTATAAAAATTTACTCCTAGCTTCCCTGTGAGCTTCACATACATGCTTATTCCATCCTATTACATGTTTTTTCTTACGCGAGTGAGATTTAGTTTCACAAGTGTTAATGGCTGAGTCTGTTAATGCTATTATTATATCCTTATATAGTTTATCTAGACAATTTCTATGTTCCTTACAATTACAAATATCATAACTACATTCTCTTAATTCAACAGGAAAATCTATTAATTTCAGTTTACTATTGCACAATTTGGTATAGCTTTTTATTTGTTCTTTAGTTCTATAGCCCCAAACAGCTTTATTTTTTATATTTTTATTATAATTACTATTTTTACATATAATTGCACTTAATTCACACTCAATGACTAGGGGCAAATGATCAGACCAAAACGTGTCATAATTAATAAATACATTCTTAATAGTTTGTTTGGCAGAATGACTAGTAACACAGTGATCGAGCCACCTCACACACCCGTGAGCCTCGCTTATAAATGTATAATTACTTAATACACTTCCTAACACATCTATATCCACACAGGACCATTGTTGGTCCATACATAAATTAATTAGCTCGTTACCGAACAGTTCTCCCGGATGAGCATTAAAATCTCCTAGTACGTAAATAGATTCTATAGCGTAATGATCAACTATCGCACATACCTCGCCAAAACATGTCGTAAACTCCTCCAAATTGTCTATTCCATTTGTCGGCATGTAAACACTAAACACAAGAAATGCGCGGTCTTTCATAGACACTTTTATTGCACTGATACGCGGATTATTGCACTCGATAACAGTCACCTCTTTGAACACACTTTTACGCCACAGTATTGCCACGCCACCGTAAGGTCTTCCTTTCAAAACACCGTTTGAAATATCCACTGCTGACGTGCCCGTGTATGCGAACTCCTGGTCAACAGTGCCCAGTATCGGTATGTCATAGGGAAGTAGCCAGGTCTCTTGTAAGGCTATGATATCCGCCGACTGACACAATTTTCTGACACAATCAATTGATCTTTTTATCGACTTACAGTTAAAACTGACAAATTTAAATAAAGTAGTTGTTGCAGTTGTATTTGTTTGTATACCCATTATTAATTGTTTTGTATCACATCACTATTCACAACATTGTTTTCGGCCTTCTTAGTTTTATTAAAGTAAACAAAGCGCCTAAAAGACACACCTTCTGGCCACAGACTATCATCTAAAAACATTGCGAGCTTGTGGTGTGGTACAAAGATTTTAAATGCATTATAATTTCTTTCCTTTTGCATTATAATTTTCTTTATTGTTACTGCAGTTTGAGTCTTTGACAGAATGTAGTCAGCAATGTCGCTGTCAGTAACTTCTTTAGCTACACGGGATATAAATAATGGAATATTTATTTCCGCAGCTTTAAATTTCATATCCACATCCGAAGCCGCTTTTCCTCTACTTCCTGCAAACTTGTACTTTGGCTTCTTTTTTTGTACAATTGTCCATCCATTCTTCTCTTCTTTATCTGGTTGTATTTTCTCGCTTCCGCTTATCGCTTGTGATATAGACCGCGCCGTCTCCGGTACGACACTCGGGCGCTCAGGATTCGCGCGCTTGCGTTGCACCTGTGTCGAAACCGCGGTTGAGGCCTCCACGCGCGTGCTTGTATGTGAGAGAGCGAGAGACCGATTGATGCATTCCGCGTATGACAGGGACGGAGTATCATCGCTTTGCTCGCGACAACCCGCCAACGACTGCGTCATCGCTATGTTTTGCTTTTCTGTATTGTGAGGTAGATCAGTTATTGTACAATCCAATGTTTGGTGTTTGGACTGCTCAATATGTAATTTTAAATCATCTAACTGTTTGTTAGTCACGTAGGAATCCTTAATAATCTTTAGTTCGTTTTGCAACAACAAAATATCCTTCAGAAGTTTACTTGCATCCAGATGATCAAACGATATTGGTGGTAATTTATGTAGTTCCCGAGCAACAAATATGGGTACTAATTCCGGATCTGTTTCTTTAAATAATGTAATTATATCAGCAAGATCCCTCTGTGATTTTCCTTCTCTCTTACGCGAAATTTTACGTCTTGTAGTAGTGATCGAATCGAAAAGCAAGTTTTTAGCCGCTTCAATCTCCTCTTCAGAAAAACTTGTGACACACAATCTCATTAAGCTTTCCTCATCCATAACATCCATTTTGTTCTGGACATAGGCTAACACCTCACATATCACAATGTTACAGTTATTGCACTTAATTACTTTCGAGTTCGACGTCATTTTTCTAGCACCGTAGGTGAATGACGCGACCGCACCTCACGCGTACCCGCGGGTCACTGACTTAATCCAGTTAATATTATGTTCTAATTGATGTATTAAATGCAAGTCATCATTCTAAACAAGGCACCACACTACAATTGTTTTCGCCATTACAATGTGTCACCATTCTATTAGAAAGCTTTAGAAACTAGTTCTAGTATACATTTTCTATAATGTTCTTATAGTTTCGGATTATGTAATGGGGCCCCATCTTAGGTCAGTTGACAGCATCAAGATTGCTATTGTTATGCAACAAGGCTAAGTACTTAACTTGTTCTATTATTTTTTGTGTGTGTTTGAACATAACCTCTTGGGCAGGTTCACAGAAGGTTCCCAACAATCTTGCCAATTTGCTGATTGGGCAATGTTTAATATCATTGATATTTAGTATCTCTATAGGAGTTGCATTCTTGCTGTATTTCTGATGTTAACTAGTCTCTATTCATAGTAAACCTAAAGTATTTATTGCACTAATATACTTTAATCATAGTTAACAATGAGGGAAAATCATTTAGATAAATGTGAGTGTAGCCCCTCTGTCAGCCAGACATTTATACTGATTCTAACCAATGGGTGGTCATTCAGACAACAGTTTGTTAAATTTCTAGTCTGTAAGGACTGTGGGTGCTGTACATGGACTACATGGAATTGCAGTAAATTTATATGACATTTTTAAACTCAAAGCGGATTAATTTTTCTGAGTTTAGGTTATTCTGAGTTATTGAACCTAAGGAATCAGTTTTATCTTAAGACTGTGCAAGACATGTGATATTGATGGTCCAAGGTTCCCATATCCACAATTTGAAAACTATAATATTTTTCTATATATATTTTTGGTTTTCAGTTAAGAACAAATCTGATCTGTCCGTTGAGTTTGGTGGTCTTAAGAATATTAAATCTTTAGACATATATGTATATAGATAGAATTTTTACTGTGAGTGCATATTTGTACAGCCCCTAACTCATGAGTTATTGATGGTCTGACACATATTGTTGATTTCATTTATATGTATATTGTTTATGTAAACAATGTTATGTTCAAGTATTTTAAGGTACATTAGTGGTGGTATGTTCACAACATGAAAGACAGTTAGATATATTACATATACCTGGTTGACAATTGCCTGCTGGATGCATGGCATGGTGTACCCTCTCGGGGCCACCCTTCCTGTGTCCTGTTCAGCGAGGGTGTCACAGTTGTATCATACCACTCTTGGGTCCACCTTGCTGTGCTAGCACTTTGGTTTGATGCCGGACCACTTATGTTTTCCACAGTCCTTGCTTAGGTTTAGAGTGGTATTCGGTTATAACTTTTGTTATACATTCTTGATAGGTGCATTGGTCTTGTTTCTATCTTGAGCCTCGAATCCACCTCGAAGAGTGTCACCATTGGTTCTTGTTGTGGACTGTGAGAACCAGTGAACATAGTATGTTCTTCATCAAAACTGTCGTATCTCGTACGAAGTTTTGATCTTCGAGCTGTCTCGCGTACAAGCTCGGTTATACTTAATGCATGTTGTTCTATCAAAGTTGCGGGCTCGCGTCCCGAACTTTGTAGTAATGCATGTTCTTTGTGTAACATCAAAGTTGCGGGCTCGCGTCCCGAACTTTGTAGTAATGCATGTTGTTTGTGTACTGTCAAAATTGCGGGCTCGCGTCCCGAACTTTGCAGTAGGGTTTATCAGAGCTACGACGTCTCGCGAAGAGCCCGATCTTCGAGCTAGAGTCTCTCGTACCCGCTCGGTTCATGCATGTCTTTAGTACTTCGCATCATCTCACATCATATTTGTGTCCTTGTTCACTGAACCTAAAATCAGAGAAAACCTCACCTGTTGGCCCCCCTCTTTGAGGTTATGGGTCAGTGTTCCATCGTTTATATTCCGTAATTTGGGGGCGCCCACAATTTAACATCGAGCGTGGAGCATCGCGTACTAGCTCGGTTATACGTAATGCATGTTGTTTTGTGTACTATCAAAGTTGCGGGCTCGCGTCCCGAACTTTGCAGTAGGGTTTATCAGAGCTACGACGTCTCGCGAAGAGCCCGATCTTCGAGCTAAAGTCTCTCGGACCCGCTCGGTTCATGCATGTTTTTAGTATTTCGCATCATCTCACATCATATTTGCGTCCTTGTTCGCTGAACCTAAAATCAGAGAAAACCTCACCTGTTGGCCCCCTCTTTGAGGTTATGGGTCAGTGTTCCATCGTTTATATTCCGTAATTTGGGGTTCCATCCCACGGCGATGAACCTAGGGCAAGGGCTGCGTACACGCATCCTGCATTAACTCCGCAGCGCCTTTATAGTCTCGAAGATCACTTTTAAACATCTTGGCCAGTATTTTCAAGGCTTTTGTATCAATTGGCAATACTTTTTCGACTTGAAATATGCCAAAAACTATTTAAATAACGTAATTAAAGTGTAATTAACAAAATCACCACGATGCCGTTAAGTCGCGAAAAAAGAAAGTGACGTTTAGTTGTGAGTTGCCATAGACTAAAAAACTTTTTTTTTTTTATTCTCTGAAAAAATTCGCGATGCCACACAGTAGCGAATGGGAATACTACTCTGTTAATCAATTATATTTCAGATCAACATGAAATAAAATGAGCCTGTTATTTAAGCTTTAAGCTAAGTGTTCAACTAACACCCAAACTAGTAATTTGAAACACAATCTCCAGTTACAAGTTGCCTTGTTTACAAAACGAATAATCCAAGGTCATTTACTGCGGTGAATATTCCACCTCCTTAGTATAGATGGCGTAATAACCTCTTATGGATAAGGTCAAGAGATTGGGTGCTATCCTAGATCTAACCGTAAATCATGGACGTATTGCGATCAGTTAACAGCTAGATAAGCTTAGTGATTATGATAATGGTTTCTTAGGACAGGTTAATGTAGCGGTGGCTGGGATATTGTTTAGAAGTCAAGATACCTGAGCAAGGGATTGTAATACTGATTTTCAAAGGAATAAGGGGACTTTATCTTTGAGTCGTAATGAAGGACTAAGATCGCTATGAGCTGGACAGTATTATTTATGACACGGTTCACGATTCCAGGGATAGGTACAAGTGGTGCAATATATTAAAGAAAAAATGCCTCAGTAAAGAAGACAACGATGTGAGGATATGGAGGAGAAATACATAATTTTTTCTTCAAAAACAGTTTGTAAAGTAAGTTTCGCCTTTACCGATAGCCATTGTAATTAAGAAAATATAATGTTTAAATTAGTAAGTTCATTGTGAGGAATCTGGATGGATTATTTATTATAACCAACTATAACATGCTCTTAAACATCTAGATAAAAGGGTCTAATATAACCTACCTTTCTAATTACTTCATCATAAATCACAATAATAGTTCAGTAATTACGACAAAGATTGTTCGTTACCAATAAATTAGAGCAGCAATCATTTTTAATCTGTGCTTTCATTAACTATGGGGTAATCTGTGTCAGCAGCAGTAATAGCAATTAAACCTTTCTTTATCGTTTGTTCAAAGTTTACGTCCTACATTTACTAGGGTTATGAGTGCGAAATCCAATTGTAACAAATCCTTATATCAGTTCAATTGGACATTTAAGTTTATTGATGACAGAATTTATGGCAACTATCAACTGTTAAATTAAAATCGAGGAACGGAGATGGCAATTGTTTCATGAAATATCTATCAATAATTTGGTGAGCTTTTGTTCATTATAATTAGCTACGAATAGGAATTCTTGTTCAATTAAGTCACTTATGCAGCTCATGTATAAAAACGTGCGTTATTGCAACCAGTTCAATAGAAATGTTTCTAAATGACTATCAATACAATACAAATAACGATACACAATAAACAGAAATATACTGAGCATAAAATGACAATTGTTTACATGAATCAAACTCTGACGACAAAAGTGACTGTAATCAGGTTTAGTAGGTATAGAAACAACAATACGGACGTAATAGAACAATACGACTACAAAATAGTCATCAGATAAATATAAAAGGTTCGACACAACGAAGGGCGAAGTGGAACAGCCAATAAAGAAACAGTTACAGTTTATTATGAGGGTCAGTATACACACGCACAAGAAACCGTCTCCTCTTGTGAAATAAAGTCATTGTCACAAGAAGGTAATGACTTCCTGGAAGCACACGTCCGTTGCATCTCTTAATTCTCAGATATATCACCGTAGGCAGACATTTAAGCCTTATACCTACCTACTTACTAACATTAGCATTCCATGACGAATTTATGCCTCACAAATTATGGGACTGTTTAATCAGTAGGTGTCGATTAGGTCATTTAGTTTGACAACACGGCTGCCGCGCTGTTCAAATTTTAATATAACCATGTTTTCACTTATAGTATTGACTTGAATGATATTTGGATTGCAGTGCGTGACGAAATACGGTGGTGGCACATTTGTTACTTGTTTTCAAAAGGTCAGCGAACTTTAATTAAGCAAGATAGCGCCAGTATACTTAGACACAGTCAGCAATTGAGTTCTAAACTATTCACAGTAATAGCACACAATCACGGAATTTGCACGGTTGTCACAATACGAACGCACTTATATTGGAAAATCCTTTGCATTTTAGAACAACAACGGCACTCGTGCAAAGAGATCGCCAAACACTTTTCACAATCGCGACGGTAAATATAGTTGCGGTATTTTCGCAGTGCGCACGCGTTCACGTCGCGATCCAATCGACCGATCGGAAACATCGGCGCCGGCGCACTGCCTCGAGGAGCGGCGAGCGCGCGCGCCTGCAGGACGACTGATCAGCCGACGGGTTTAATTTGAACTTGGAACTCTACATGCGGGATGCAATTTTGGACGTGTTTTTATTGTGCTTCGGTCACAGAGGCGGCGGCCGTTAATTAAATGGAATACCACACGAAAGGTGCACGCCCTTTAACCAAAACATGCCACTGTTTTTCAACATAATAAATCGATCCTCACGACTTGAATACCCATAAAACGATCACTAGAAATTCTATAAGCGAAAGACATTTTAACAATTTATTGCACCGTCTACTGCATTTTGAATAAAAAAATGCCACCACATCGGCTAACCCTTTGATATTGTCCGGGAACATTCCTTTTCGCATCCATTTCTGCAATAAAAAGTACTGACAGCGACCTTAAAAGGGAAGCGATCTCAAAAAATGTTATACAACTTTCCTTTTCAAAGGGATAGGGACGCATTATGTGGAATAAAGTTATCTGGACATAGCCTTTTATGGGACGCAATCGTGAGTCGTATAGCAAAAAAGGTCAGTTGAAACGAGATGGTCATTACATAGAATGGCTTGCTAACGTGCATATGAAAGTAAAATTTATTTACGACCAAACATAATGTTTATTTCTATCCCAATTTTGGGCATAACCAAAACGTGACTGTTAAAGATAATATACATGGATATTTTTGTCATTTCAGCATTTTAAGGATTAAAAATAAAATGGTGCGGGATAAAGTTTTGCTGTATTCGATTTATTATTACCGTTGTGGAAAAAAGCCAAATTGGTCGTTTCGGTGAATGGCAAAATACCTATGGGACGAGTTAGTATCTAAAACTTTGCTTAGTATTTCAATGTAGGTATATACTTTTAGGTTAAAACATAAAAGCAAAGTTTACTTAGAAAACAATTTACGATCTACAAAAATTAAAGTCGACGAAATTAAAAATGAAAACAATTCGTTTACGTCTGATCTCCAGGCGACGATTTTATGAAATTTATATAAGTTGTGCGCTGAAAAGCGTGCCTTTGAGAGGTACCCGGCTAATGAAGCGAGAGCTATGAATACATATTGGTACATTAGACTGTACAAATGATACTACCAACTGCATAAATAATTAAGACGCTGCCCCTTAACATCTTTAAGACTTTAAAAGGTCTTTGAACGCGATAGGGGTTGACATTCCTCGTAAATTAATTTTGAATTAAGAAGCGTTTTGTTTTTTTTATGTTAAATTGTTTTTAATCCAAAAGAATTCAATCAAGTTAAAAATGGAATGAAAGGTGTTTAACAAAATTAAAATATTATTTTGTTTATGTCATCGAGTAAGGAGTTTAGTTTATTTATTTAGTTAGTAAAGAGGTTTTGACATGAAAAAAATCACACTTGCCTTAGAAGAAGAAAATGGAGAGCGGAAGAGGTCTTATAATATATCTTTTTATACGCCGATTTTGAATGCCACTATATTACCTTAACGAATACAGTTACACAGATTTGAACCTGTAAGTGACCCATTGCAGGGCAAAGGCCTTTCCTCGTACGGAGAAGGTACGAACATTGATTACTACGCTTGTTCAGCGCATGTTAGTGATTTGATACCGTTATTTCCAGATTGTGCTCACGATGTTTTTCTGCAGAGTAAGGTAGTTCCTTAATTGGCTTTAAGAGTTTTAGGCATGTAGGTTGATCTGAATTGTATCTTAATCTTTGTTCAAATAATAATTGCAATTTATTTGAACTGGTTAAGTAGACATTCGTAGGTATTTGCAGGCAATTTTCATTTTGTATTTATTTACATGCCTAAAACATAGCCATCTATGCATAACATATTCAAAGCCGTTCACATAAAAGACAACACTATTTTGTTTATCAATAGATTATCAAAAAATATTACCTAATTTACCAACTAAAACTCACAATTCTAAATCTCTATTCATTAATTTTGCAATCTCAGAAGCCATGAAATTGTTATAGTAACTAATTGGCAGTGATGGCGCGAAACTATTTGAAAGGGGCATTCACTGCTACCTACTGGCGATGCCTATCAACCATTATAAAAGTTAAATTTGAGAAAATATGGATTCCATAAGAAAAATGAGTATTTTTTTATAACATTTTATAATAAAAGACTACCGCAGTAAGGAATTCAATCTTTGTCTTACGCGGGGATCGAACTCTCGACACGTTACGCTCAGCGGGTTTAGCATGGTGACTGCACCACTCGACTTTTTGTGCAGTCAAAGACAGTCACGAGACTTATCGAAAGGAAATTTCGTTTCGATATAATACAGTTACGTCAAATACTATAGAAAATAATATCTCATGTCTAACTAGGCAGAGTTATCAGTTAAATCATTTTACACCACATGAAAGCCCAGTTGCGTTCATACACGCACTGATTATTAATACAATAACAGCTTAACAGAAATAGTGCTGATTGAACAGTCTGAGCGGATTACTACGAAGTGACATCAACACGTGGGCCGGAGGTTCGCGGAACAACACCTATTAAAGTAACGTAAATAAACAGTTCACGTGTAGCTATACTTAGACACGCTATCTTCACTTTGAACTTTAGCTTTAATTCAATGCGTAAAGACTATGGTTTAAGTTGAAAAATATATAGGTATCAGTTTTTACGCATATTGTAGGTTATATGCTAAGAGATATTTGCCACTATGGCAAGTACAAGTTTCCATACACCAGTTCTTTTTGTTAGTAGGTACTATTCCTGCTGTAAGGTATTATTAAATCCTTGGGTCGTTGGGGTTTCACTAATAATCCAGTCACATGCATGCGACAACCAAACACAGAACAAGCATTCGTGTATCACACAAATGCATGGCCTATGGGATAGACCCCGCGACAGGTTGAGCGCTGTAGAATTAACTACAAACAAAGGAAAATAGTTTAGGCTACCAAAACCAAAATGCTTATCACAATAAGCCCTATACGTATCAATCAAAGTTTAATATAAACAAGGAAGTACAAAGGACAAAGATTCACACTTAAGATAAAAATATCCTTCAATACTCTTCAACGCCTACAAGCCTACAGCTACTTCTAAGATAAATATTAATACAGTTGTAGGAGAGAGGCAGACAGACAGAGACAGAGCGACGCCGTGTATTGCGCGGTCCTGCTCTCAAAATTGCTGTACTACTTTATGTTGTAGTGGTAGGTAAGAGAAGCATAATTATGTGGCAGAAGCAATTCATTTGGTTATACTTAATCGTCGAGAAATTGACCGCTAAGGTATCTCAAGGATGGCAGTGAGTCACTGGTTTGTAAGTCACACGTTGTATTAACATATTTTGTGTGTGCACACCCCACATCTATGTGTGTGTCATTATACATTGGTATCTATGTGTGAGTATTATTTGTGTATGGACTAAATTTTTGAGAAGTAGAGGAAATAGACATGCTCTTAAATTAAGAAGTTTTGAAAGCCGACGGTCCGATACAGAATTTTAGAGCTATTTCTAGCTTTGATATTTTAAACAATATTTCAGTGTTTAAATTAAATATGTAACTTATCATTTGTTGAGTATCCGTAAGGCGATAAAAAATCAATTTTAAAATAAAAGTGTTTGGTGACTTTATAATTCTGCGTTCTGTATAATCAAAAGTCCCAAGCCAAAACTTGTAGCAAAAGCTTGTTAACTCTTAAAACACAGGTTTACAATATTCCACAATGAGAAACCGTAAATATCAAATTGATGAGAGAAATTCTCAAACAGACAATGGTCTTTAACTGCAAATCTATTTCGAGAAAATTATTTCCTTATGGTACTAGAAATTGTAAAGTAACTGATTTATAGTAAAAGCGCCGGTCAAATCTAATTGTTTAGTCATTAATAAAGCAAGAGGCGCCAAGAGCCATAACTATACTACTCTTTAAGGTAGAAATGTCACAATTTAGAGAAAGAGTTACCATTATTAGTATAGTGCCCTATCTCTCTTTCACACCGACATCAATCCTGCTTAAAGATCTCATAGTACCGGCAATCTTCGCTCAAAAGAATACATGAATATTGCACTATAACGAAGTCATTAGATTTCATTTCATGAGCACATTCATGAATGTCATAAATCTTTTATACGAAGTCAAAAGCTCGGATCTCTGTGTCTTGGTAGGTGGTCCACTGAGTGTAAGGTTGACAAACCTTTTCTTTGGAATGCAACCGTTTTGGACATATGAGGCGGTACATTAGCGGCGTTTTGTGTACGGCTTCCAGTTATATAATTAGACCAACAAATATTTCACGTTCCTTCGAGTCTTTACCCTGGTACTTTGGGTAATTTTGTGACTTTTGATAATACGATTCTCCGCCCAGACACAAGGTAGCAAAAATATGTAATAGTAAAAATATTGAATTAAAAATAATATCTAGTGAACTAAATTGAAATTACGTTAAATCTCAAACATTAAATAACACTTCTCATTCTTTATCAGCATTTATTTGCTTTCTTTTTAATTTTAGTTTTTCAGTTTTAAATCAAACAAAATATGATTAAAGTTACATATAGAAAAGTTTATCATGTATTCCTTAACAGAATAGGAAGATACATTGTTTAATAAATGCGTGGCCTTCACAAAAATGTGATGATTCACTTCTGCGTCTGCGCAGCCATTTATGTCAACTGTCACGTGTTCTGATTTATAACACTCGTAGTAGAGCGTAGGTGTGTTAGTATAACAATTAAGTTAGTTTATTGTAAAACTAATAGGAAAACTTGACATTTAAAAGTCACGGCAGGTTCATTATTTCATATAAAGAAGTTATTATTTCGTAGTTATACTATGTTTAACATCTGCCCGATCTGCTATTACATGACTGCAACAACTACTCTGGCAAGAGCTAAACGAAAAGAAGAAGATTATACCTAAAACAAAAAACCCAATTAAGTTCTCAGGAACTACTGGTTCAAATTGAAAAATTGTGTTGAATAGACCATTCATCGAGGAAGGTTTTAAGCTATATACCATCACGCTGCGACTCATAGGAGCGAAGATACAATGGAAAATGTGAAAAAAACAGGGCAGGTATAAATCATAACTTATATCTTCTAACCGCGCGAAGTCGCGGGCGACAGCTAGTAGTAGATAACACGCATTTAATTCGGCTTTATCGATGTCTGATCTATTGATCTGTTGTGCAGAAATTCTTGATCGTCGCCCAACAATTAACTACCGATTAATTTTATCATTGATCTATCGACACCTTTAAGAGATTGCTATATAATTTATTGCTTCAATTAACATTATAACTCAAGAAAAAAGGTGACAAGATAAATAAAATTGGTTGCAAACTCGAGTAATGTTGACAATACCGTTCTAAGAAATAAATCACTGAATCAATATGAAACTGTTTCACATAACACCCACAAAGAAAATGTGGTTTAAATACCACATTTTCTTTATTTTTTAAATGAAAAAAAACGACTGGACGACGACGTATAAAAAACGACGCGACGTTCGCGTGGATTTCACAAACGTGGATTTTGCGTGATGACCTCAACCATTCGGTTATCTATCGTGATAATAATTCATTATTGAATGATGCAAAGGTTTACTCCCGGCTATTTATCGGGATTGTAAACCTTTGGATCATTTCATAAATACTACTACTATAAAAGATACTGAAAATTGACATTAAAAGCTTTGAACATTTTTTTATTATAATGATGATACAAATACGCGCCCACTGTGCACCAAAACAAGAGAACCTTGTATTAAAATACTATTTCCTATTACTTATTTGGTTATTGACAAGTTTTTATGCTTGTAGTAACGCTATAAACTTGGGTGCTTCAGTGAATTTATATGAGTCTGGTTTAGAGACAGACATATCTTGTTTAGTAGACGTCTTTTTAATTCCAGATACTTTTTATTAATGCAGTAAGTTAGTAAGTGTATGGATACTATTAAAAATTATAAACACGTGTACAACACATAAATTATATGGATTAAATATATTATATCGAGGGCTTTCATATCATTCTAGCGGAATGCTAAACGCGAAATTGTAAAAACTTAGTTAAAACTTACACACCAACATATTTATTATTACAATGAAAACGAAATAACGACAATAATTCAACAAACGGCTTTCTTAAATAGCAATTTGTTAAGAAATTGCATGTTTCTAAAACATTTGTTAACAACGAGTTATAACTGATTCTTTTGTAAATAATCGTTTAGAAAATATAATTTATGAAGTTGTTTTATGGTGAGTGTCCAGTTTTTAACTATGTTTAAATGGAATTCAATAATCAATGAATGTGTAGAATATTTCGTTGAACAATACTTTACCATAATCAATTAGAAAATCTAGAAATCAATCATCATTTTAAATTTTCAATCATTTTTAAATGGTTTTCTTTCTTTAATCTGTCTAAAAATGAAAAGGCCAGCATGAGACTTACGAGTGACTTAAAACTTATGCACTATTCAATATTGAATCGAAATCGAATGTGGTGAAATGGCAATGAACGTTCACCCCACGTTCATTGCCATTTAAAATCTTTTAAGCTCTAATAAGAAAAAGGGAAAAGAGTACTTTGACCTTAACCATATTATAGAGGGTTTTACGCTAGGTAGAGCGTATACTCCTTAATTGATTAATTAAACAATTTCTTACTTATGCCACTACATACTAATACAATGTAAATACAAATGTCTCCTATATTTTGATTGTAACTGTCGTGAGAATGATTCATTATTAAATGATGTAACCAGACCCAACGAGTCGAACTGGCGATCCCGCCGCGTCTGCTCATGATTAAGGACTCCGGTTGGGTCCGAAACTAGTCGGGCTACCCCGATAAATACGCGTGAGTAAACCGTTACATCATTTAATAAATATCTCCTATTACAACAAGTATAATAATATCGTCTTATTTGGCTCAGGTATATACAATTAGCAATAATTATCCAATAATACTTATCTCTACATCTCTCTTACACTCTTTGATACCAAATACCTACATTTATCCAACTTAACTCGATTTTCAGTGTACACATCCAATCCCTCTATACGTTAACCTCACGTATAATATGAAACATATTACCAAGATAAACATACGCAATTAATTATTACTTATACGATGTTTCGAACTAATATCGTAGAGCATTATCGTTAAGAGAACAAATAACAAAAGTTTTCATGATAACGTTCTGTCTGTTACTCGGTTATACTTGGGCAAGTTTCGGAGTTTGTGACGGTAAATTGATGGGTCCGAATATATTATTGTAATACCTGGAATAGACGTACTTAATCATTTACGTAAAGAGAATTGTTAGATGGTATATTTGGTAATATTAAATTGTGATAGTATAGGGTTTATGGTAACGAAGTACGTGTTTTCAATTCATCAAAACATTTGAATTCAGTAATAATATGATTTTATAAAAAAGGACAATCAAATTAAAAATAAGTAACTGCATAGCGGGTAAAAAACGAAACTCCCAGAATTTAAATCTATTTTCAAATAACATGGTATACCTAGAATTATAATTTTAAAACACCTCATATTAGACAAATCTTTTAAACAATGAAATACTCATTGGTAGGACTGGATTAAAAAAAATGAAGCCAACAAAGGTACGAAGCGCCCTGCTACTCCACTGTTGTGATTAATTTCCTCAGCAATCACCGTAGACACTTGATGGACATCGCTTTGGTTGAGTTTTAGGGCTGCCACACAATGTAAAGTGAAAGTGCAGTGTACGAAAATAATTATCAGAAAAGGCACAATAATTAGTGGTAAAATATAAGGTAATATGCGATTTTGGCATTTTCTTACAAATAGTACCTTTCTTTCCATGTCTCTGCAGAATTTAAAATAGAAGATTCGAGCATAAAGAATGAATTGCTATTGTGGTAACTGAGGCTATAGAGAATAGCTAAATGCACTTGATTTTATTAATTTAATTTTGTACTTTATAACTCCAAATTACTTAAACTTAATTCGTCAGAGCTTTTATTTAAACTTCTACTTAAACAGCAACGACGAACCCACACAATATTAAGCGAACATAATCATTTACTTAATAGCGACACCCCTGAGTGTTACCGTATGAATAAGGCATAAAGGCTAGTCTATACGAGTACGAAGCGTGTGTAACATTGTATAGCAAATGGACGGCGGCTAGGGAGTCACCAGAAGACCTTCTACTCTTAAATAAAGTTATACAGTTGCAGTCGTGGGAGCGAGACGGCGCTCTACACGGGGTAGAACTGCATCTCGCTCCCACAAAAACGAGAGTCGTGAAAAGAGGTCGTAGTATGCCCCCAGACTATATATTATATGTATAAAGCGGTTTGAAATAAGGCCTACAACATTATAGGAATATGTTTACGCGTGTTTGTCCCTCAGGAGTAGGTAGAGGTGTTCTTTATGCTAGGGATGCTTAGTCTCATTTATAATGTACGAAACTAATACAATGTAGAGACCCTGGCTATATTTTGACTTCTATGAATGGGAAGAACAAATTTTTATGCATACAAGTTTCAAATAAGGTAAAGTCACAAAACACAGATTTGTATTAGCGTTATTATCGGTTATATCATATTTTGAAACAAAAACAATCGACTAATAAAAAGCTACAGAGCCAAATTTGATGAAATTTAAAAAAAAATGTCTTAATAAACCTATCTTACATAACATCTTAACTCTTTCTTTCCGGTACCTAGTCCACACTTCAACAAACAATCTATTCCCAACATTCTCGTAACATAAACTATAATTATTAATAGCTGTTGAAATCTGAGACAGCCCATTCGCAACAATGTTTTCGAAAACTAACAAATCGGTGAAGGCTGGCCGTAAAGTCTAAATATGTAACAACTGCAATTGGTTACCAGCTGTCATGTTAGCCGCTAAATAATAACGCAATGCTGACATATAGCAGCCAATATTGCTAATTAACAGTAATTAATATGTGCATGATTACGACCTGGTTAGGAAATAGGTATGGTGCGAAGTTGGTACTTAGATTATTAAATGATGTAACGGTTTACTCACGCGTATTTATCGGGGTAGCCCGACTAGTTTCGGACCCAACCGGAGTCCTTAATCATGAGCAGACGCGGCGGGATCGCCAGTTCGACTCGCGTGAGTAAACCGTTACATCATTTAATAATGAATAGTCTCACGATAGTTATTATGGTACTTAGATTTCGTTTTTTACAAAGCTATTATTATCTTACAGGAAAAATTATGAATTAATGTTATCTGTTCCTATTTTGGCTCTAAAGAAAATGATGATATAGTGATGTTATTGTCAATAGATCAATTCTTTTTTGTTCTAAGTTAGCGCTTCGTGTGTTTTTTGCTATTTGTATAACTATAAAATCTGGAACATTGACGCGATCCCATTTTTTTTTATTTTGTATACTAATCATCTTTGAGTTTCGAATTACTTCATCGTGTTTAATATGCAGGCACAGCTAGCCAACTGGATCGATGACCACCAAATCATAAACAGCGCCTTCGTTTTTGCTCAGATATTAATAGGCACTATAGCTGTCTGACAAATTTTATTGACACTCGCATTTCAGCCTACAAAGACTCTATAATAGAAGCCTACGTAAAACAGTGATTAAAATTGAGCAACGTATGCTGTTCATCTACAAATGTATTGATCAAAGACAAATGAAAGACGAATGACAAGGCACAGTACAGTCGTTCTAAATGGAAGAAATATAGGGTGTATGTCGGTGGTAATTTATTGATTACGGGGAAGGTGTTTTGGTAAGCTCACGTAAGATGTGCCACGACTCCACGAGAGAGGTATTATGGCTAAATTATATGTATAGTCTTGATACAGCATCGGGTTTAATTTCGCAAGCCATTTGGAGTGAAAGTATTCGTATATTCTGGGGGTGAATTCTGCTCAAAGGAAACATGGTTTTGTGTATATAATAAACAAAAAAAAAATCAATAAAAACAGTAGTATAGTAGTAAAAGTAAAATGGCTTCACTATTTATTATTTAGGCATATTACTTATTTCATGGTATAATCGCAAGGATCGATCAGCAAAATAAAACGTCAATAAACATGGTACTTACCGACCTACCTAAATCGCATTATTTGATAATCTAGAAACATAAAATCTAGCTACTGAGTTTGTTAACACAACTACAAGTTTATTTAGGTGAGGGCCAACGAAACCACTATTGTACGGAGATTTCAATTTATAAAACCTATCTCGTACAGATCTGAGATTTCTAGCTGCCAGCTACATTATCTACCGTTTGCCTCGCGATCATGACCAGTCAAAACAAACGACAATCATAAATCATTTACAAAACGATGTCTAAGACACAGTAATGTATTATTGAATCTGATGTAAACATATTTTATGGGAGTTCAATAGGTTATTTTCGACGTTTGCGAATTATTGTGAAGTAAGATTACTATGAGTGCTTTGATATTACAAACATGAAAGTCTGAAGTATTACGTAAGAATAAACAGCATAGATAGCTAAGTCTTGTTGAAATGTTAACCATTTTACTTTATTTTATAAAGCTCACATTGGGCACAAGTTCTTACATTGCTAATTACAACAAGTGTAGGTCACCAATAAAATTATCGGTGTTTCACCCCCAATAAGATACAAAACCCGGTCAAGACAAATATTTTTGTGGTCCACACAATGACAACTCTTAAGTTATAATAATAATAAAATTATAATAATTCTACAGCAGCTTTTATTTAAATAAATAAATCATGAAGATACCACTTTAGCTTCAACCGCCTGTACCATTCATACCAAAGTAAGAGTAAGCTTTACAAACAAACGAGCATCTTCACACATCCACATTATCACGACGAGATCACACAAAATGTGCCGACAGAAACAAAATCTAATCTACTCCTAATACCACACACTCATTTAGACTTCCCGTGTATCTGTCTGTATTAAACGTCCCGCCCTTTCCACGTACGTCGTCGCGGATGTAATTGAAAACCTACTCATTGTTCAATAATGCCAGCAGACATGTTAACACAGCAGGTCATCTTATTAATGTTAAGAATCTGAACTCAAAAAGATAAGGAAAGTAAAAAGTTTTTTATTAAGTAGGACTCTTCCTCAATGATTCTTAGTTGTATTGATTTTTAGTTATATCAGAAGAATAACCAATCAACATTATCAGAACTTTGAGGAGTAACCAGAAAATAAGTTACTTTTATAACCAAATAACAATCTACGATTGTTTTTTGTGCTCTGGGTAGACATTCATTATTTGGCGATCAATAAAATTAAAGTAACAAACACGTAACAAAACAGTCTATGAGTTTAAAGCTCTTAATAAAAGCAAAGAAGAACAATTGCGTTTGGAACATAAGTTATAATAAATCTTACTTATGGCTTTACTTACCAACTTTTGAACAAGTTTATGGAAGTTTAAAAATATTGAGTTTTATTTTCGAATCTGGAATCGCCAGCCCCCAAGTGAGCTGTCACGGTGACCAATTCTCATTCCTTTGATATACGGGTTCCTTTGCCCATCAAATTATTATGGCCTTATTACATTGAAATTCTGAAAGGACTTGTAATTGGCTTTCTGGCGACTATTACCAGCTTTTTTGTAATGATTTTGCTAGCTGTAAGTTCTCCACGTACAATTATTCGTAACAAACAAATAAATAAATATAAAAATAAATAGACCTTCTGTCTACCCCTACTTATTACGAAGCCATTGCCTGAAGGTTCATACACGGAAAGTTAATCCGTTTCATTGTTGTTTGCCGAGTCCCACTCAACATACATGCCTATTAATGTAGAAAATGTTTCTCTACCTTGATGACGTCATGTACGGTATTCACAAAAGGAGAAAAAGTCGACATCGTTAGCATTTCGTCTTGTGCAAGCAGTATGCACGCAGACTTTTTGCATAGTCGTGCATGAGAAATGTAGCAAGCGGAGGGAAACGATGACTATGGAGACCGCAATCCATTATTGTTGTTAGCTATCACTAATAAATGATTTACTGTTAGTAAATCATGTGCTTGGATTGCAACTGGTTAATAAATACTATGTTCGCAGAGTCATTCATGATTTTGGAAATTGAATTATGTCATGCTGAATGATAAATGAAAATTTACTCTACATTTATAGAGCAGTCAAAAGTTGCGCTAATAAACAGCAGACTGATTGTTTTTATTCGAGATAGTTTTTCTTCATTTTTATCAGCGTTGCACAACTAGTGTTGGACAAATGGAGTCCTTAATAATAAGCTATCACGGCGCAGAGTCGCGAATCATTTTTGATACATAAAAATAACCAAAGAAACTGTCCTTTTTCTAGTAAAGAATAACTTAAATAAGTATTAAATTATTCACAAACCGCATGTAAAACTACTAAATATACTGTTATACTATATAACATTATTTGTAAAATAACAGCAAAACAAACACAGCCATGACTCTACCTTAAAAGGATTTACAAAGATTTAATGAAATGAACGGCAAATGTTTGTCATAACTTACGAACCGTGGGAGGAACCAAGATTAATAGTCAATTGATCGTTATCACAGTCTAACAGAATGCTAAAATAATGGTCACCTTCCTTGTTAGGTAAGTGAAGTAGGCTGGTATAATACTGCTTTTATCTAAGACTTTTATATAAAAGTAGTTTAACCCGGAATGCAAATACGTTACATAGAAAAGTGTAGTTGTAAATTGTTTGTTTTGTTCGGTTCCGAAGCGCTATCGGGAGTCACGCTGGAGTTGTTTTTGTTGCAATCTGGTAATTAACGCTTAGACGGTTAACTGGGATTATTAATTTTAACTATATTATGGTAGTTTTTTTAACGTGAATAAATTAAATGATTTTAGGTTGTATTATTTTCAATGGAAGCATTTCTCATCAAAAAAGTTTCCGAAATTTATTCCTGTCTCACCAAAGTCCTGTTTTTAAGAAAGAAAATACTGACAGATACAGTACTCAAGTTTTTCCCATTACTTAACCATTAGGTACCATACCATACCATACCATACCATACAACTACTCATAAGTCAATAAATAAATTTAAAACGGATTTCTCACGTCTGATTTCCCTTACGCGATGACAACTAAGCCTTCCTTAGCAACTACGGTACCAATTACACTTAATTATAAACTTCGCGAGTGTGAAACTACATTACAATTACTATGCAAATGTATTCGCTTAAGGGTATTTCAATTATCACACGCATTGTGGGAGAAATTGTAACGGGGATTTAAACTGCAACTAGAAGTGCTGTTAGAATAACTTATATTTTATGTTGTTTGAAAAGTTTAATTCTTTGCAAAAAGTATTATAGATACTATCCATTTACGAAACTTAAATTACCTACTAGATTTTTTTTTCTCATAAAATGGTGAATGAATAAACATAACACCCTAATTCCTATATTGCAGTAGGGTTTTATTTATAAACGAAATCGGTGTATATATTTTAATTGCATCTACAAAAATCGATATCTTTAAATATTGTTGAAAACAATAAATAACTCATAACCGGTGGGAAAGTGACAGCGAAATGAAAACCTTGTAATATTTCAAGCATTTATGTTCTAGACAAGTATTTGAATCAATACAATCTAGAATGTTGACGTATCTTGTCGAGGGGCCTAGCACCACTACTTAAAGTAACCCTGCCTAAGCTGAAGGAAAGAGACAGCGTCCTATAAGACGTAGAGCGCCATCTCGCTTCCACAATCTTACTCTATCAGAAGGTGATAGGGCTCCTGATACCTAGCGAATTCCAAACAACACCAACTTCTAAACTTGGTCACTAAACAAATAGTTTCATGTCCATAAATTGTCTCTTCTATCGAAACACCAAGGGATCGGTAGGTTTTCCAACAATTTAAGTTATTTAGGACGAGTACCGTTGTAAATCTTAATCGCGGAAACTTTGGCGCAATGACTCGTGAAGACTGTCCGCACATAAATCGTGGTATCCCGGAATCGTATCTAAAACTACAACATACGACAGTTTAAAACTGGTTTGTTTTCCTTTACTTTTTTTTAACTTTAATTTTCTTTAGAGTTTTAGAGAGATCCTTATTTATTAAAAAAAAAAACTGCGATAATTAAATTGAACTTAAAATATTTTTTGGATATTTTAGGCTGATATTTTTTCTGGTGTAAAAATATAAAAGAAGCAACAGATATATTAAATAAACTAGCTTTTCGCCAGCGGCTTCGCCCGCGTCGACTATATCGTCCGGGATAAAAACTATCCTATGTTTTTTTTCAAGGTCACCTCTATATCTGTAACAAATTTCATTAAAATCAGTTAAGTGGTTTAGACGTGAAAGCGTAACAGGCAGACAGACAGAATTACTTTCGCATTTATAATATTAGTAGGGATGAAGCGAAAGATTTATTACAGGCAAAAAAATAAAATGCAGTAAATTGAGGATAGACAATTTCTACGATGAATAATGTTACTCTTCCTTGTCTCTTTGAAATACTTGAGAAGTCATATTATGGCAAGTAAAATAAAATATGAAAATCACTCAAACGTTTATCACCGACTTATAGAAAGGTCATTACTCTTAGAAGACAGATATTATAAATACATCATACAACCCCCAAAAAGTACGCCCGCAAAACTTATTACCACAATGAGAAACGACAATAGTGACTTAACGTCATTTACAAAGTTGGATCCTTTGCAACCTAATTAAGTAACTAGGGCCGTGTCAAAGGAAAATGTACTTGAAACTTTGTTGTTTTAATTAATTAAGGCAGGGAGACAATGTCGCGATACATTCTACTGTTAGGTAGGTACGTAGGTACATGTTATACCGTTCTGCGGTTTTTGAGAAACGTTAACGAATGTACCATTCAATGATAACGAGAAAAGTTTAAATGAATTTTCGAGTCTGTTTGTATGTTTGACATACGTCAACATTGTTAAAGATTCGTGTAAACAAAGTTGATACGACGACGTGACTAAAATTTGTTGTTATTGGGTGGAGTAAAATGTAGGGTCTTCTGTTGATAACGCTGTATTTGAAAATATAACAAATCGTTGTTTAAGACAGTTAATTGGGTTTAATAGTAGAAATAAAAAAGGCTCGGATCCACATTTTTGGATCCACTTTTTTTCTACTACAGATACAAATCAGACCACCTGGTTTAAATTTGAAGCGCTCGTAAACAATATAATACATGGTTAAAGTTCAACATTTTCACATACTTTGTTAATTTTCCCACGTTCCGCATCAAAAGTTGCCGGAGTTTTAATTATAGAACAAGATAAATTGCCAATATCGATACAAAAGTTTCAAATGAATGTTTGGAAGTGGGCATGAATTTTGCAAGTTCACGACTCGGTGTACTTACGTATTTGTTCACGACACCTATAACACATGAAGAAACAGCGAAGACCAACATTCTTAAAAAACACAATACATAACACAACATTTAAAACGTTGTTGAATCGAGATGACGCGCGACGCTACGTGGAGAGTGTTGTGTTGTCTCGCTTAAACAACGTCAACTAACCTGCTTAAAATCATATAGTAAGATAAGAGCAGTTGTAGAAGCGAGACGGCACACTCTCAGCAAAGACTGGCGTTTCGCTTTTGCAGGAGCAAGTGTTACTGTAAGAGGAGGCAGTCAGCCTGTTTGTATAGAACTCAAACAAATAACAATCAACATCTCACCCCATAAATAATATGTGCCTTTTCTGTTCCACCAAAAGAAAAGGAAAAGAAAGGGCAACAAAACAAAAGAAAAGGTTTGGAATCAAACTTTCAAATTTTGGCAAAATGAGAATAAAAATAACCTTCTTACTCCTCAAAAGTAGTTAAATAAAAACTGTTAAAATACGAGTCGGACTTGCGATACTTAGGATTCGGTAATAAATGTACGATAGAAAAAATGGAACCCATCAAATTTATGGAAATGCCGTTGGTTAACCTTGAACTACCGTTCGAAAACCTAAATATATCTAATGACGTTAACCATTGGTATTTATTTTTCCAGAACTTCGTTTAATACATTAAAAGACCTCCTTATTAGTTAACATGTCACGTCTTCATAAACAAACAGGCCGGGCGTTGGCAACTCTTCATACAGCCAAGAATTAAATAAGGTATTTATTTATCCTTGCGACCGCCAACTTTTTGGTTACCGTACTGCATATCAATTGCTAACACAGTTCTATTGTTTTGTGTATGAAGTGGCCAGCTTTTGTTTATATTGTAAATTGTGATCTGAAGTTAGAGAATAAATTTGAATACGTATAAAATATGTAAACAGTGTCCTAGATACAATCTATACAATCTTGGAAGCACATATTTCAATCGGCAGGAAATAATTCATAGATTTATTGAATAATTGAATTCCTTTTTGAGGTCTCGTTAGCTGTTGAGTTATAAGTTATCGTTAGGCTGTAGCTGTCAAAGTAAAATTGTTCATACCATTTTAGTCGGGTATAAAATCAATCTCTTAGGATATTATAACTCTTATTTTATTTCTTTTAAACTTCAGCCACAAGTTTTGTGAAGTGAAGAGCAAAATATTCAAGCGCAGGTAATTATTCATTTTAAAGGAAGTTTTTACTTTACGTCCGTTTGTCGATGAAGGCTCAGTCATTAAGGTGATTTTGGAGTTAAGAAATTTGCCTTTTTCCTAACTATATTAGGGTCGGCTTTCAGCCTGGTTGGATGAAGAACTATTTTACCGACTTGATCAAAATCAAAAAGATTTTATTTAAATGGGCATTTTTCGGGCCCTGAGGACCCTGAACAATACGGTACCCATAGCAACAAACTTCCAAAAGAAGAAAAACACGTTATGCGCTGATAAGTGGTCGCCTACCCATTGATCGACCGCATCAAGTGTTCCTTAACCTGTGATCGATGAAGTTGAGAAACACTCACTTTAAGCCACGGGCACCTCTAATAGCCGTAAGATACAGCAAAAAACATACATAAAAACAACTTTTCTTGGAAAATAAACAATCACAATTTTCATACACCCTGTAGTTACCATACATATAACACAACCAGAACGTAGCTCGTATATTCGCGTGATGTAAAGCTATTAACAACTATGAATCAATAGTTACATTAAGGAGCTAGCAGGTGCCAAGGGTCGTGCGATATTGAGACATAAATCCCAAGCCGCACTTTTACTAAGCTGTTATTTAATATTTATGGTACATTATATGAAAGGGATGATAAACTGTCATAAAGATTTTGATAAGAGGACCTTACCAATTATAGAGAGAAGTAATTTAAAGCTAATTCACGTATTAAGGAAGTTCTACGCCTTCTGATAATCTTATGGGTTGCAATAAAGGGCTTTCATTTTTACTTTTATGATCAACAGGAAAAATCAACCCTGTCTGGATGTTTATCTGTCTATTACACAAATAAGAGTGAACCTCTAAAATATTTTCAATAAAACTTTCTATAACAAGCTTTAACTAGAAGAAACGTAACAGGTTATTTTTTCCTCTACTACGGCTAAAACTTTTACGAAAGGTAGGATTTTATAGAAACACTAGCTGTTGCCAACGACTTCGTCCGCGTGGTTAGAAGATATAAGTTAGGAATTTTTGAACGGAAGCCCTCGAAGATAAATAATTCCTGTTTTTTCCACATTTTCCAGTGTATCTTCGCTCCTATTAGTCGCAGCCTGATGGTATATAGCCTAAAACCTTCCTCGATTAATGGTCTATTTAACACAAAAAGATTTTTTTCAATTTGAACCAGTAGTTCCTGAGATTAGCGCGTCCAAACAAACAAAACAAACAAACTCTTCAGCTTTATATATTATTAGTATTAGTATTAGTATAGAAGTATAGATTCTGAAAAGTCTTGTAGCTTAAAGATTAAGTAATAGTAAATTCATAGTTTCTTGAAGCTTAAACTAATATTTACGTGTAATTTATAACAATTTGAGATTAATTTAATAAACTGTCTCCGTAAATTAATACTAAGCATTTAATTTAGTCATGCACTTGGTTATACCTTGGCCTAGTGCCAAGTTCCGTATTCTATCTAAGCCCTCCTTGTGCAGTAATGCGCATATATTATTATACCCTTAGTGATTCTGTAATCATATTTAATACTGACATGTTATTGTTGCCAACATTTGTACCTCTACTAAAGCGAGACAAAGAAAGAAGAATATTGATAATTGAGTATAAAAATCGTGTTTTTTGGTCTATACTATTCATTAAACTGCAAAAAGGATATTATCAGGTCATTATCCCTATTGTTCTTTTTTGTATTGGTGTTCCCTTTGCGTCACCCCAGAGTGACAAAATCTCATCTTTGCTTGTACATGCATACATAGGTAAATGGTTATGATTGATAATAAAGTAAAAAACATTTATTTAAACACAATCATTATCAAAAAGAGATTTAAATATCTTGCACTCGAAGGCCAGTTCTCAACGATATATTATTTTAACATCATCATACTCGAAACACAAAATGCATAAAATATATTTGCGTAACACCAAGCCATTCTACCATTTTAACAATATTTTCTGCAAGCAAGCCACGTTTTAAGTCAGTAACTTTATAATTAAAAGCATCTTGTCAGGGCTAGCTGACAGTGTAGCGCAGTTTAAGTGGGCACTTATCTGATAGTTGAGCTCGGCTCGTAACTAAGAGCTTTAGAGCGCTTCAAAAGTTGCGATAAAAATTAAATAAGAAATTCACCGTGTTGATACTTGAGAGTAAATTGTTTTGCTATTACTTTAGTTATGTTTTAAAAGTTAAACTGTTGTTATTATACCTATTAAATGTAAACGATTCAAAAGGCTATTTTTATTAACTCAGACCTTCGGACTGGATGACACCGATTTTGTTAATTCCTTTTTTCATTTAATGTCAAATTACTGCCCGTTATTCCATAAAAAAAATGTTCCATTTTTGATCAGCTCAATCTGTACAGTCAAGTTTTTTTTTTCATGATACTATCTACCATAAAATACCTCAAACTATCCTCAAAAACTGAAACAGCACTTTATCTCCCCGCGTGCACATCCAACACTTTTTATCACACAATCTTTGGTTAAGATATTCCCCGTCGTTTTTCATAGGCATTTTCAACTATTTCGTGGCAAACTTATGAAGGATCACATCTCATTTCGATGGCGTTTGATTTATGCTCTCAATTATATAACCCCCTGCTACGACTTGTAACGTCTAGCACCTTACAAGACCACCAGTACGTTCCATGGGCTGTTAAAGGAGCCCGTTGCCATTGAGGAAGCGAGACGGCGCTATACGGCTACTAACAACCTCTCGCTCCTACAGCTGAATTAGTCCTGCTCTAGGAAGTCATAGTATGGACACAATTTTCGCTTATTTAAGGAAAATTAAGAACCCTTCGTATTTTGAAGGGATTCTTTTGTTATTTAAAGGGTGAGTTGACCGAAAGTTGTGGTGAAAATAAATAAAGAACTCTTACTGAATAATAGCTAAGAGCATTAAGAACTTTTTACTGTTGTGAAGTGAAGTGAATAAACAAAGATTGAAACACTAAATGGCTTAAGCAATACTAAGCACAAATACAATTGTACTTCAATGTAAAAGAAAGGCTTGATCACAAATAAAACGTTTTAAAAATAGGACCATAAATTCAATACACTATAGTAAACTTTTATTAATTTCTTTTTCCATTCCCAGAACTAAAACCTTAAAGGCGTATTTCACTAGACAAATGCATTTCTCCGCTCCTAACCTTATTGAAAAAGGCAGTATTTTAGTAAGCAAAGTATCTCTTATATATTCACAATCTCTCCGTTTCAATAAAACTGATCTGAGACTACTGTGAGCGTCGCGAATGTTCTCCAAAGGATAATAAATCCTTAACATGGCGCTAACTTAAGCCAGTCCGTAGTTTATATGCGGAACCACGAGTTAAGGTGAGGTTAGACGGAAAGAAAAACGGTTACTGTCTGTTTAGTGAAAATTGTTCGTGCGGTTTTAGTCGGTAAAGGAATTTGGGTAAAATCAGTTCGTTAAAATGTTTTTTTTTAATTCGTCTGAAAATTGTATAGTAAAATGATTTCGCATTAAGGACTTTTTTTAGATTAAGTTAAAATCTACTGTGTACTAAAATGTTTAGTAGTTAATTTTAATATGTTATTCTTATTCCTTGTATGTTTTACATTACACATTATTTTAATTAGTATTGGAAATCATGAAATGGTGATGGTGATGGATGACGGATTTATCATTTATCAAATTATATTTTGAACAAAAAATAAACTAAATATTAGAATAGAACCATATTACTGAAATTTCCAGCGCCAGGGCTGCCCCACATTCGTTTGTTTACTTGAAAACTTCGACAGCCCTTTCGAACCGGGCTGCTACGTAATAACATAAATATTTTATCACGAGAGGCACCCCTGTCCAAGTAAGTTCCATAATTACAAGCATTGTTGTTTTATTGAGGGACTGGCCGCTTCTTGTTTGTTTTATTAACCTACAGAGGTTAGGTTTACTTAAATAAAGAATTAATTTCCTTACTTAAACACTTCATTTTAATGTACCTTTTGGGAGGTTCGCTACTCTCATTCTTCTAGCTATGTACTTTGCTGAGGTAGATTTGTTTACATAACATACACAACTAGATACAAGTTTAGTATATTTGTTACAACTTGCTTTCGCTTTGTACATTACAGACATACATTGAAAGATTCAAATACTCTACCAAGTAAACAAAACTATCAATATTTAGCTGACGAGGCCTAATAGAGAACGAGAAACTTTGTTATTTATATCAGTTACTGGTAGCTCTTCAAACATGAACTGACTTCACCAAAAATAAAATCAAACTACCGGCACTAAACCCCGAGAGCCAATATGAAGTTGCAGGTGTTTGCTCAGCCAGTAACTATCTACGAAAATGAAAATAACGAAATTTGCTTCCCATTTCTTTCAACCTCCGACAAGGGTTCTCACCCTGTATTTAAATTCAATATTTTCTTCACACGTGTTCCCCCATTGTATTTCTTAGTGTAAAATATTTTGATTGACAATAAACACTACATCGAGGCGAGAATGTGAATAAATATGAAGGAGTATTTCCTTAAGAAACATAAATAAACGTCGGGAAAATACTTTTTATGAAGGGGAAACATTAAAGCCTTTTTGTAAAAGGAGAAAGTTTTTTAATCGCCTTGAAAATAAAAGGGCTGTTCAGACCCAGCGGGGAGCTGTCGGCGCTTCAAAAATATGACTGTATATATAATATGTAAGTTTGGAAACATTATGTTATGTTACACAATTCATCTCTCGCCTTTCAGGTGTCAAGAGGCAAAGCGAAAAGTTCCCATTGTTACAACCCTAACCGAAAACATTTCACACTCAAACTTTCAAGGAATACTTTTAACTTAGAAGCACCCTTTCAAAATAAAAAGAATTTATTTTCGATTGAAAATTTAGTCCCGGTAATGAAAAGGTAAAGGCCCAATAAGTAGCTCGATCAAATTGCATTATCACCGAGGCCCTCTAGCGGAGGGTAGACGCAATAAATTGAATTACGAGTTCCGCAATCTCTGCGTCTATAAAAATGGTCTTTGAGTCGTTTCTTGGACGTCACATTCATGTTACACAAGTAATCAAGGAGCCTTTCTTTTGAAGTAAATTCTTTGGAATCCGATTGATCTAATTCTTATTTATTTTCTACGGGATGGTACAACAAATTACATTCCATCAAATACAGCTAGTAATGCTTAATTAAATTACTTAATAGTTACTGAAGTATAATTTTCCTGTTTATCGCATCTGTTATTCTTATAAAATGTTCACAATATCAGTTCTAAAATAGTATGCCTTTATCGAAGACTAAAAAAAGACTGCTCTGAAAACTAACGTCATTTTACACAATGAACTTACAAGTTAAAATCAGGAATAGCTAAACAAATTAAAGTACTTCGCTTAACATTAATGCGCGTTGCAGCTTAACCGGCAAACAACAACAGTTTACAACTCAATAGCCATAGAAAACTCCACAAAACAATTTCCCGCTATAAAGCTTAAACAGTTTCAGCGGAATCCGTAATTAATACAGATTTAATCAGGTGCTATATTAAATATTCGTATATTAGGATGAACCGTCTGCGGCGAGGGGTGAAACCGCACTGGGCTGAGCATAGCACGCAATCACGGCCCATTGTTAACTACCTACCGATGTAAGGGGGATCCTGCAACTCATTATTGGAAAGGAGGTTTCAATGAACATACGGAAAAGTTGCTACTTTCCGATACTGGGTAGTTTGCTGTTTGAGTGCAATATCCTTGTTTAGCATGGTATGCGTCTTTTGTTGTTATATATTGATAATATAAAGAAAATACTAGTTTAAAAATCACAAATTGGTAGGTACGTAGAATTAGATATGCAATGTGCTTTAGATTTGGGTGAATTGCTGCCAGGAATGCATGATAAGTATTTGGTACTTATTATGCGTTGTCCGATATATCCAAAGTACTTTAGTACTAATCAAATTGTACCTACAACCAATACATGTATAATAATACTAGCAGTTACCCGCGACCCGCGATTTTACGCCTTTGGTTACATTATCGCAATTTACTTACGGAACCCTAATATTTTTCAAAATAAATTTTAGCCTATGTTCAGTGGGGATAATGTAGCTTCTCAACAATGAAATAATTTTTCAAATCGGTTCAGTAGTTTCGAAGCCTATTCGTGTCAAACAAGCAATCAAATTTTACCTCTTAATAATATTAGTATAGATATACATAGATAAATGTGTCAATTTATTCATTCAAGAGAAATCAATTATTATTCAATACAAGACATCAATATAGAAGACAACAAGAAAACAAATGACAGTAATCGTTTCTATCTCGAGAGCCGTCAAAGCGTAATTCATCACACTATTACAGTGAGTGTAACACTACCCTTAATCGTCGATCAAGTGATGTACGATAACACGTGTTCAACTGTTCACTAATGTTAGTGTGTAACTGGTCTTATGAGGCAATCGCTTGACAATCGACCGATGATTGGACACAATGTTAACGATACGATTTGAACGATTCGAGCCTTTATTAAATGGCCTATAAAGCTTTATTGAGGAAACTGTGTTGATAGAACAACTGGACTGAATTGATGATAAAATGGTTGCATCATGATGTTGCTATGCGAGTACTTATCTACATAAGAACTTACGTAGCTAGATACTTATGTGCGTAAGAGTCTTTTGCATAGTACAAATAAATTTTGTAGCTATTTCTTTAAAAGTTTTCACTTAAGTTTTATAACTTATAAGCGGCCGTTGTAAGTCCAAATACGTCAGTAAAAACTGCTTCAGCTTCAGCAAAAATATATCATGAGATGGATGGATGGATATACAGAGGAGCTTTAATAATAGGGTTACAATTTTTACCCTTAGGGTACGAAAACCTAAAAATACATTTAATTAATTCGATATCGATATTCGATAAGTAGTCCTTAGAAAATATACGACATACACATTTGATGGTCATTAGTTATCTGAGTAAAACTTATTCACATAACTGTCAAGATAATTGGCGACTGAGAAACATTAAGAACAGAACATCACATAATCAAGTTCCTATGTTTGTCGTCATATGCGAATCAATTGACAGTATATTTAACAGAAGTTTTCCTTATAACCCGAAGAAGGACAACACATTTGCAAATATTATGCGTACACGCGACATTTAAAAAAACCTTTCTGTATTAACAGTACAAAATGTCATTAGCATTCAATTGTTTCATTCATCGAAAACGAAGCAAAAAGTTTCAAACAATACGCGAGCGATGCATGGTATGGATGCGACAAAAAGTCGCGAACCACAGTCGTTTGTGTCGTAAACCATTTTATTAAAAGTGTCGTCTGCCATTCCAATTGCAATAACCGTATTGTGTAACAGCATTCTTGTTGTGGAAGCGTTTAAATGTTATCGGGTTTTATCAACAACTTTTTGTTTTATTTAGTTATTTATAAATAACGGTCGTTTCAGTGCAATTTTTTTTATATATTTTAACGCAGTAATATAAATAGAATTAATCTATACTAATATATAAAGCTGAAGAGTTTGTTTGTTTGAACGCGCTAATCTCAGGAACTACTGGACCAAATTGAAAAATCTTTTTGTGTTGAATAGACCATTAATCGAGGAAGACTTTAGGCTTGCTTATAAACCATCACGCTGCGACTAATAGGAGCGAAGATACAATGGAAAATGTGAAAAAAACAGGGCAGGTATAAATCATAACTTTTATCTTCTAGCCACGGGAACGAAGTCGCGGGCAACAGCTAGTTTTAAATAAAGCTGAATAAAACCAGTCTAATCAGACTCGGGACATTGAGGATTCTATAAAAATAGCGCAAAAAAAATATGGTCACCCAGCAAGTATACGTCCTTAGCTTTAAGAAAGCTTTAAGTTAATATTATTTGTTTTTAAACCACTATGCCGCCAACAAAAGTACATCAGCTCTCAAAACTTTGCCTTGCAATGACGGATTTTGGAATACAGCCTGATGACAAACGGACAGACAGCGGAGTCTTCGTAATAGGAAAGTATTTATACCTTTTCAGTACGAAACCCTGAAATAGTCTTCATAATAAAAGTTATTTTAATTAATAGTCTACATCAAGTCTATAATCTGACATCAATTATGCAACAAATCCTGAATAGAGCCTACCATAAAATATAAAAATAAAATTCACCAGCTTCTTACCGCATAAAAACAATAATGTTTAAAAATAAAACAGAAAAATCTTCGTATACTCGGATATGTATTTGAGCAAAAAGTATAATTCATTACGTGCGATCAACACACTTACCGTGCGCTCTTAAAGCAGAATGGAAGTGTGGAAGTGAGACTTTCCTGTGCGCTATATTGTGTGCCGTCTTGCTTCCACATTACCAACAATCCCGTTTTAAGATGTCTTGGTACAGGTTAAGGGATGGTTCCATTGCTCATGCGTCATTACAAATCTCCCTATATCTATGTTCACGGTACATTAAATCGCGGTTGCGCTGTCTAATTAAATCCCCTCCGGTTAGACGCGTTGTCGACAATTCTTTATTCAAAAGAATATTATAAAGCGGCGTCCATACGGAAGGTGATTTTCCATACGAATTATTTTAATGGCAAACCGTTTTATTATACGCTACAGGTAAAAAACAAAGCTCAAGATATAGTTTATTCAACATTAAACCTTATTAATGGAAGTTTTACAATTAATTCATGGCGACTATTTTTACTTTAAGACTTAATTTCATATGTAGGTAATCATAGCTCGTTGGGTAGCCTAAAAAAGTTCAATGCGTAAAAACTGCTGAAACTAGAAATTACTTGACACTAAGTACTGGATAGTAATGATGACAATTACAACCAACACAAATATTGATCGTACTCATTGCAAAATAATATGCCTTAAGCTAAAGCATTTATGGTTAATAATCACGACACCAAAAAATAACCAGTCAAAATTTTATAAACATTTCAATTAAACACCAAGTGAACTCCATTCAAACCAAAGCCTTAGCGAAGAAAAATATTTTTATAAGACAAAACAAAAAAGCGTCGGCAATGGGAGCGCCGGCAGATGAGTCTGAATGCTTGCTGAATAATTACGAGGACGCCCGAGGCGCGTGCCGGGTTAGGCCGAGCCATAGTGGGGTTCATATTGATGGACGTAACAACCATCGGTGATTTTTGAGCGACCATCTAGCTAGAAACGGGTCCTAAGACAAACAGAGATGTCGTAAAACAAATTATGAATGAAAAATCAAGCTGATATAATTCGCAAACTGAAACAAAAACAAATCTATTGTTTATCTCTTATCCATACTCACCATTTTGTAATTACTTGCTGCAGTAGACATTTAACACGATAAAAAAAATATACATTACTCGTGACATACCTGAAACAATAACAAAACTATTATTGAAACATGGCCAATATTCGTCTATGACACAACTAGCCTCATTTCAAATAAAAAACAAATTTTACTAAAGTTCGTAAACTAATGTATTACTATGACTACCGCTTTACTAGTACTAAGCAATGTATAAATAGGACAGTAGCTCAGTTTATTTTTCATTAAAACTATAAATCCGTGCCACTGGCACATATTTATGTGACCTTTAATAAGTAGAATATACTACCTATTTATCCTGGTTTATTTGCAAAGTCGTTTTTTTTTCAATTTCCTAATAATGTATTTAAAATATGTTACATGTATTTTTCTGTGGTAACTTTAGGCGTATGTTCGCCTCGGTTAAATTAAAGTTCAATAATAAAGTAAGGCATTTAATAAATCAGGTGAAAAACTTCGTATATTTAGTGGTTTAAATAAATAAAATGCCTCAAATTGTATTTAACTTTCCTTCGAGTTAAAACCAGCGAAATACAAAAATCTTGCTAATTATTATTCCGAGTAACCCGCACCGCCTTGACTCAGCTGGAGTAATTAATTAATCTGTCTGAGTAGCAAGCACCCCTATCAAAAATCAAGAAACTTACAGTACAGCTAAGCACAAAACTTTCATCAGACTTTAAACGAATCTATTGAGTACACTCGTCAACATAACTCACGTACTCTCACTTTTGGTAAAGGGGTGTATCTTCAAAACTTTGAAACTCAAGTCGAAATAAGTTACAGAGTCTCATGTCAAACACGGATATGCACTTCGGGGCCCGAGGGACGCGAACTAGAACTAATCTAATGCCGAAACTAACTTCCATCTGGTAAGGAATCTAATATAGACTTTGGAATTGTAGTTGCGGTTAAGTGAAATTCTGAGACAGTAGGCAGTTGTTACTGAACTCTGTAATTCAAGTAAATTGGCGGAGGATTAAGACGAGTTATACGTAGCGTTTAAGCGTTAACTGCTGGGAGGCAGACTAGTTTACACTTCATTTCAGTTAATTATATTGCGACAATTTACAATGACTAATAGAGTAAATGAGTACACTAATTGTATTAGTATAGGTATTTGGTAAATGATCACAAAGTGATTTTGTTTTTGAGAATGAAAAAAGCTTTCTCATTTTATTTCATAATCTAATTTCGGAAAAATAACAAGTGTTGAAGCAGATCTCCATTTTTTTATGTGGATCATAGTAAACTTGTTGTAAAATTCCGACCAGTAAATATCAAAGTAGACCAGCAATATTCCAGCACTACACATAACAAACGAGAGAGATTACACACGTGCCCGGCGGGCAGTTAACACGGACATGTTTCATGCAAAGCCTAGAACATGCACTCGAAAGTACCATGTTGTACCTGTTGGATTTTATCTGTGGTTCAATAAAACTTAAATTCAGTATGTAAAGTACCCTAGACATTGCACTCAAATTTTCGATCTTATGCACCCTTATAAATCTTTAAAACGCCACCTAAAAAAAATAGGAACGTCATGAAAATAAAACTGAACCCCTTGGTAGACACCATGTGACATTCACGGAATTCAGAGACTTACAGGTTGCTTGAACCAAAGTCATATAGCTCTGAGCATGTCTGCATCTTTGAATTTTCTCAGTAAAATATACTGGTATCCATTTCTCCGACTGAAATTGCCACGAGATTTCCATATGTAGATCTTCCGGAAATATGTTACGCAATACCTCAGACTACTAAAAAGCTCCCACCTTATCTCACATAGGTAAAAATACCCAGAAATTATCAGACGGTTTACATCGAACCCTACAATTCAACCCTTTTGAGCTATCCGCCAAAAAGATACCGTCGTAGCATCAGGCGGCATCGCTCATAATAACTCTGAAACACAGCACGGCGACGCCGATGCCCCAACGAATTCCCCGCTCCAATTTACAGAGTGGTACTCAGGTATTTTATGCTAATGCCTTCTACGGGCGGTATGAAATAATAATACCCACTCCCGGGTACCAAGGTGCTCACCGTAACATCACGTACCAAGATGAGTTTTGTACTTATCCGCTTAAACATACATTTAATGGACTTTTTCGACGAAACTGTTTTAGCTTCGAGCAAGCGCGGGATAATGGTGCCTGTAAATTTTTCTTCGCCATAAAAGAGTACGTTATTTGGCCAGTAGTGTATGTATTTATGGTTTTTATATTTTATTACGTATATGGAGGCTGTCGATTTTATGAGCGCTGTTACACGAAGTTTTGTGATTACTTTTTGTTTGAGGAAAATTGTTCGTACCTTCTTTCAAGAAAAGTGATCCAAGGATAATATTCACATCAATACAATTTCAAACAAGTTTTTGTATAAAAAATGGTAACGAATTTTTTGTGAATAAATATTAAATATTTTTTTCTACACAATATATCTTCCGGCATCCCTTTAAGTAGAAAGTGTACAATGCAATGTAACCAAATCAACTTATAAATCTAACTAGCGAACCCAAAATCCTTTCAAGCCTTCGAGGCATAACGAGGTTTTTACATTAACTGGCCTGGACCAAAGGTACAGTACGCCATCCATAGGATTACCACCCGATTGCAAAAAAAGAAATAAACCGTAATGGACGTTGCGGAATAGACTTATGAAGAAAAATAAGTCAAATGTTTTGTACTTGTATTAGAATCAGAAATACTAGTAAAAAGTACAGATTTGTTTACTTTATTTTTCGGTCATTTTTTTTTTCAATTTCCTTCCGATTTGTCTGTTGGAATAAAAATTAGGAACCGCATATGTCTAGAGTCGAGAGATGAGCGAAAAAAGGCTTCGTCAAAAATTAAAAAAATAAATGGATAAGTATCCCAGAAGGGAATAATTTGATTTAGCATGTAACACAAATTACAATAGAAGGGATAGAATTCGACTTCGATTGAGATGTGAAATAACGATGCTTTTTTTGTTTTCAGTGCCAAAATATTAAACTTCAAATATCAGAGCTAAGATTTTCAAATCAGTAAATAAGGTTGTCACAAGCTTAAGTTCCCCTATCGTCAGCTTGTAAGTCCTGACGATCGTTATGAAGACAAATACCAGTGTAACGTAGATGAATGGTAACCCTAGCCGGGTCGTTAATTGTGTTTAGAGCGTGATGCATGTGTCGTGTCTCTGACCGCAGGGCCCGAGGCGTTCAGCAACTGAAATTAATCTCTGTTAGATCATATTAAATTAATCGTAAAACCCTGCTTCGGAATTGTTGATGGCCCATTATTAATTAAGTATTACAAGTGACGTAGTCGTGTAGGTCTATAAAAAAATAATTATTATTTATTTTTTACAAATCAATTTTAAGAGCTATTTCATGCAGGCATAACGGCAATGTGAAGGAAACAAGATTTAAACGGTATTTGAACCTAGTTATTACAACAAACTTGATATAAATGTGTTTAATTTCAATTGGAGTATCACAACGATCTTTGGCACGTGTTTTCACAACACTTAATTTTAAATACTATCGTATCAAGACACCTGAATAGTATTTAATTAATGGTTTAGTTAATAATTCAAAACAATTGGATGCGAACATTGATAATAAGGTCAAATTGCACGAGAACTGCTGCGCGATAAGATGCTTATCATATAACAAATAAATAAAATCGTTTGAAAAACTGATTTCAAAGAGCACACCTTCGATAAAATTCGTCACATGAAAGTTACGCTCTATCAAGTAAACTAAGGCTTCAAAAAAAAACTATAACGTTCATTTTTTAAACATTCCTTCTAGGGGCTGCATTCCTTCACCAAATTTCAGTACCGTTCTTTTACCGCGTAATATTAATATTGATAATCAAATACACTTCCCTTTCTTTCTCCCTACAGATTTTTTCCATATCAATTCCTCCATCACAAGAACATGGTTCACGGCTTAATGCAAAAGTAATTATTCAAACGCATCTGTTAGTTCGCAGGAGGGAGCTGTTTTTGTCTACGTCTTACGAGTATTAGGTTTTGTCTTAAGGTAAACGAATACTTTTTATTGTAACTGTTGGTTGCCTTTATAATATTCTTTTCCTTATTTAAATATAGAGAAAATTAGAGTATTTTACGTCAGTGCTAGTATTTGTTTCTTAATATTGACGGGCCTGTTGGTCTAGTGGTTACTGACCCTGACTGCTATACCGGAGATCGTGGGTTCGATTCCCGCTCAGGACAAATGTTGTGTGATGAGCATGATCTTTTGTTCTGGTGCCTGGGTGTAATTTATCTATAATATGTATGTATTTAGAAATATATAAGTAAGTTTATCAGTTGTCTGGTTACCATAACACAAGCTCTGCTTAGCTTGGAATCAGATAACCGTGTGTGAGTTGTCCCAGAATATATTATATATATTATTATATGTATTATATTGATTCGAATAAAACGTCGTCCAAAACAAGATTCGTTTTTAGAATTATTCGGTTTTTTACCCACTATACGTTATTGCTGTATCCACTTGAATTGTTCGTGGAGGGACATACTGATAGCAGTAATGGCATAATCCTATGAACATTAAACTGCTAAGCATAATCGTATAAACGTTTACGGCCCAGTCAAAAGTCGTAGGTTCAAATCCCGGCACACAGAAATATTTTTGAATCCTTCGGTAATGTAAAGGTATAGATGTAAAGGAAACCAGCCCACCTTCAACATTTTTAAGGTTGTGTTATGAAAGAACGTCAGAGGCTTACCGGGGTTTAAAAACTCTGCGTACTGGAACCAGCATGTACATAAACCATACGAAAAGAAGACAAATATCTTTTATTCTTAGCGCAGTCCACGCATGAAATAACAAGAAAATCTCCAAGTATTACTTGAACGTGTAAAAACTCTTCGAGTTTATTTTGTATCATTGTTTTTAGTGATAAAGTGGAGATTATTACGGTGGCATCTCGTTATTTATTACATGTGGGCGAAATAGATCGCGAAGTAACTGAATCGTGTAAACATTGTCGCTTTGTTTTAAGCGAGAGATTTTGTAAAAATAATGTGTTTTTATTTATTTAACTGGTTTATGTTGGTTTATTGTACCTATATTTAATTGCTTAAAGTATTTGGCCATTTAAATGTTTACAAATACTCCTATTTTAGGGTTACAAGTTAAAATGATTATTTATTTGTTACAAATGTTACATCTGCAAGATATTGTTATGGTATTTTTGGAAAATAGAGCTACTTTTAGTTCCTGAAAAAGTACTTAAGTTATTTTAAGAATTCTTTGAACATGTGATATGTCATTGTTTATGTCATAATTTGGAGCTTACAGTTTCATGTACCACCACCTAATTCAAACAATTAATCATATCACTCAGCTATCTACACTTTGACTAACATCACACTATTTGCATACAATACATTCGATAAACATAACCACTTCCCACAAAAGCTTCTTTATGTGTTCCCAAAGCATTCCGAAACCTCAGCCTGTATACGAACTAATAATCTTTTACCAACTTAAAACTACACCTCCTTCTACACACCACACTCTTATCTCTTCAAAATAAGGTTTGGTTTTGTGTGACTTTTTGTTCGGGGGAGGTAAAAGGAGGTTGGTTTTCATGAATTGGCCTCAGTCAACAAATAGGGAAGCTAGACGAATATTATTGTTATAGTTATTGTTTCTTTGGCGCTGGTAATGGCTGGCATCACTTATTCCGGTGCGCGGTTCGAGTGTTATTTACTCAGGCTTATTTGACGCCGTATTCGATTAAGAGAAAGGATAAGCAAGGACACTGTGGGCGTTAGATACTGGTGTATTGGTTGATGAAGTAAGCTATAACGAATATTTAGGAACAGTGAGAAATAACTGCTTAGATATCATAAAAATTAATAAGAAATCTACTTAGAAGCTGTCAGTAATCTTGCTGAAGAGCAATATTATTACAGAGGCTTTCAAACGTTTCTGTTAGTTCTAAAATCTTAATTTAGAATGAAATGACTTTTGTTTCTAATCATACATGCACAATGGCACATACTCTGAAAAAGTCTAAATTTCAGGCGATAGTAAGAAACAGTTCAAGAGCGAGTCGGATTCGCTCTCCGTAAGAATTATCCCTTTGGCTACTGCGTAGAGCGGTATCTGCCTTCCGAAATTGCAACGTGCGTTATAACATTTAGGTAGAGTTACGTAGTACTATTATATATGGTAGAGGAAGAACCCAGGTGCAAGCATACGTACCTACTCACCCACTATCAGCTGTTCAGGACCATCATACCGCTATTGTGAGAGACATCTGTACACTAGTTTTGTTTATAGCTAGACGCCTATTAACCGAAACAATGGCTTGTCACCTGTCCGTTATCATGTCTTGTCTTCCTTAATTAATTTCGATTAGGAGATCTGGTGAGTTCCTACATTATTTTAGAAGACGACATTATTTTAAGTAAAACTTCTTTAGGGCGTCTAGGTGGTAACTGGACAACAATGTAACGGAAGTCCATTATAGCGTCTCGTTTGTGTAAAATCCGGTTTCTAAATATTTTTAATGTATTGTTTTGTCAGTAAAAAAACTATTTTTTTTAAATAAATAATTTGCATAATAATAATAATTGCCATCTCGTAAAATAGCGAAGAAGTTTTTCTTCAATCGCGTGTGACGATTACACGCCCTCGTTTTTAATAAAAAATATCGTTCACTTTTTACTATTTGGTAGTTACTAGCACAATACTACTATAGCCTTTTTCTGCGGTTCTTCACTAAATACAGACATAAATTGAATAATATTTTCTCTGAGTAATAAAAACATAAATATCGGTTAATGACGTCATCACGGCGCCATTTGCAACACATTTTTGCCGTAGATTTTGATGGGTCCATTACGTAGGGTAGCCAGTACTTGTCCATCGGGGGGCTGTCGTTCGATTTAATTTAACGCACCCGGGATCGCCACGGTTAATTTCGAAATAATTTTTGCTCTCCCTGACTAGAGTTATGCAAGAAATGTTTTGTAACCGCCTGTAAATTAAGTGCATGGAACACTAAAATAAACAACTATACTTAGACAAGAATAAACTAGGACAATAAAATACCTAAAACATTAAAACAATCACAGACAATTACATCTTCAAAGTCAAAAAAAAATACAAATACAACAAATACAACTAATGTCGCTTGCAGACAATTATTTTTTCAATACGTCATCCAAGTACAAGAATGTTCAAACTACTTATCTTTAACAAATAACCCACAGCATTAAAAACTCTTCACCCTGTAGGTATACTATTAAAACTGAACAATGAACAAAACTGTTGTTCATTGACAACGGTCACACGTACGCTGTACGCTGTAAACAAGAACGGTAACTATTGATTTAGTTGCGAACAAACGGCGATTGAGGGCGGTCTATACGTAATATGAGTTATAGAGATTAGGGCTGGCTCGTGAGCGAGAAATGTCTGAGTTTAAATGATAAGTTGTTTTTATACACCTAATAGACTTTAGAAGTCCAAAACCTAGAACTGATTAACCCTAGAAAGATAGTCTGCGTAAAATTGACGCATGCATTCTTGAAATATTGCTCTCTCTTCTAATAGCGCGAATCCGTCGCTGTGCGTTTAGGACATCTCAGTCGCCGCTTGGAGCTCCCGTGAGGCGTGCTTGTCAATGCGGTAAGTGTCACTGATTTTGAACTATAACGACCGCGTGAGTCAAAATGACGCATGATTATCTTTTACGTGACTTTTAAGATTTAACTCATACGATAATTATATTGTTATTTCATGTTCTACTTACGTGATAACTTATTATATATATATTTTCTTGTTATAGATATCGTGACTAATATATAATAAAATGGGTAGTTCTTTAGACGATGAGCATATCCTCTCTGCTCTTCTGCAAAGCGATGACGAGCTTGTTGGTGAGGATTCTGACAGTGAAATATCAGATCACGTAAGTGAAGATGACGTCCAGAGCGATACAGAAGAAGCGTTTATAGATGAGGTACATGAAGTGCAGCCAACGTCAAGCGGTAGTGAAATATTAGACGAACAAAATGTTATTGAACAACCAGGTTCTTCATTGGCTTCTAACAAAATCTTGACCTTGCCACAGAGGACTATTAGAGGTAAGAATAAACATTGTTGGTCAACTTCAAAGTCCACGAGGCGTAGCCGAGTCTCTGCACTGAACATTGTCAGATCTCAAAGAGGTCCGACGCGTATGTGCCGCAATATATATGACCCACTTTTATGCTTCAAACTATTTTTTACTGATGAGATAATTTCGGAAATTGTAAAATGGACAAATGCTGAGATATCATTGAAACGTCGGGAATCTATGACAGGTGCTACATTTCGTGACACGAATGAAGATGAAATCTATGCTTTCTTTGGTATTCTGGTAATGACAGCAGTGAGAAAAGATAACCACATGTCCACAGATGACCTCTTTGATCGATCTTTGTCAATGGTGTACGTCTCTGTAATGAGTCGTGATCGTTTTGATTTTTTGATACGATGTCTTAGAATGGATGACAAAAGTATACGGCCCACACTTCGAGAAAACGATGTATTTACTCCTGTTAGAAAAATATGGGATCTCTTTATCCATCAGTGCATACAAAATTACACTCCAGGGGCTCATTTGACCATAGATGAACAGTTACTTGGTTTTAGAGGACGGTGTCCGTTTAGGATGTATATCCCAAACAAGCCAAGTAAGTATGGAATAAAAATCCTCATGATGTGTGACAGTGGTACAAAGTATATGATAAATGGAATGCCTTATTTGGGAAGAGGAACACAGACCAACGGAGTACCACTCGGTGAATACTACGTGAAGGAGTTATCAAAGCCTGTGCACGGTAGTTGTCGTAATATTACGTGTGACAATTGGTTCACCTCAATCCCTTTGGCAAAAAACTTACTACAAGAACCGTATAAGTTAACCATTGTGGGAACCGTGCGATCAAACAAACGCGAGATACCGGAAGTACTGAAAAACAGTCGCTCCAGGCCAGTGGGAACATCGATGTTTTGTTTTGACGGACCCCTTACTCTCGTCTCATATAAACCGAAGCCAGCTAAGATGGTATACTTATTATCATCTTGTGATGAGGATGCTTCTATCAACGAAAGTACCGGTAAACCGCAAATGGTTATGTATTATAATCAAACTAAAGGCGGAGTGGACACGCTAGACCAAATGTGTTCTGTGATGACCTGCAGTAGGAAGACGAATAGGTGGCCTATGGCATTATTGTACGGAATGATAAACATTGCCTGCATAAATTCTTTTATTATATACAGCCATAATGTCAGTAGCAAGGGAGAAAAGGTTCAAAGTCGCAAAAAATTTATGAGAAACCTTTACATGAGCCTGACGTCATCGTTTATGCGTAAGCGTTTAGAAGCTCCTACTTTGAAGAGATATTTGCGCGATAATATCTCTAATATTTTGCCAAATGAAGTGCCTGGTACATCAGATGACAGTACTGAAGAGCCAGTAACGAAAAAACGTACTTACTGTACTTACTGCCCCTCTAAAATAAGGCGAAAGGCAAATGCATCGTGCAAAAAATGCAAAAAAGTTATTTGTCGAGAGCATAATATTGATATGTGCCAAAGTTGTTTCTGACTGACTAATAAGTATAATTTGTTTCTATTATGTATAGTTAAGCTAATTACTTATTTTATAATACAACATGACTGTTTTTAAGTACAAATAAGTTTATTTTTGTAAAAGAGAATGTTTAAAGTTTTGTTACTTTTAGAAGAAATTTTGAGTTTTTGTTTTTTTTTAATAATAATAAACATAAATAAATAGTTTGTTGATTTATTATTATATGTAAGTGTAAATATAATAAACTAATATCTATTCAAATTAATAAATAAACCTCGATATACAGACCGATAAACACATGCGTCAATTTTACGCATGATTATCTTTAACGTACGTCACAATATGATTATCTTTCTAGGGTTAATAAGCAGTCTGTATTAATCTCATGTATCTTCTCCTTTCGCAGGTGACGAGATTTCTGGACAAGATCACTGGGAGAGAATTCTTAAAGAAATAAGCAGTACCTTTGTACATACATTTTCATGATCAAGAACGCAAATATATAATAACCTATTCATCTTTCACTTTTATAATTTATTTTAAAAAAATATGCTCACCTGATATGTACCTAATTTACTAAAACAGTTTTTTTTTTCAACCACAATTAAATAGATGGATTATTTAACAGCGGATAACCTACATTAGATAGGTACCATCAAAACCTAAATTCCACTTCAAAGACTAGCTTCTAATGAAAAAAACTTACTCTTCCTTTATTCTACACAAAAACATTGTTTACACTATCCGTTGTAATACTATGTAGTATCTGCATCTCAATAAGGCATCCTTAAGCTGCCGTATAACTATAGCATTGACTGCGAGATTGACTCGGCGGCGCGGCCATTGTTTGTGGAGTTCGTTCGCAATCACTCAAAAGTACTACCGTTTTGACGAGAGGTGGGCTTTAGGTGTACAATAAATATCGAGACCTTAATAAAACGTAAAATAGATCTTGCAGACATTGCAGCAAATGTATAGATTTATTGAAACAAAACAAATATAAAATTGAGGGTTATATTTTAATGTTACTTTAACGAAGTCACGTAAAAATCGGATATCAAATCCTCTACCGTAAATTTTAAAGGAACTAAGACACGTCCATACTTTCATTTTTAATTTTACCTTTCCCAAATAATACGTATGAGAAAAAGCACGAACATACAAAAAATACACTCACTATGTTAACCTCTTTCCTGTTTCAAGATAGCCGTTGTAAGTACAATTTTTTTATTAAAAAAAATCGACTGCGGCATTTTACATCACTATCATGTACTATGCTATATGAAGGGGTGGTTTTAAGAACTAAAAGCGCAGTACCGAGCTTCGCAGGCGAGTTCGAAACCACAAAAGGCCTCCACTACAATGTCTAGCAGTACAAAAGGGAAATATGAGAAAACCCAGGTTTATTCTTCAGCATACAATAAGATATTACAACAAAATTGCTGATTATCAAGAGCTTTGCGCTGTTTACAGTTTTGAAAACAAAAGAATATTGTTTGTTCGTTGGATTTTGAAAAATGCTTTTGGTATCTATTTGTTCTTACTTTTTTTGTAGCCAAAAGAGGTTGTTCAGCTTTTCGGTACACGACGTATTTATGCTTCATGCAAGTATTCATACAGTTTTGTAGCTGCTTAATCGTACATAACAAACACGATGTTGAAAATTATTTCTAGATTTTATTTGCGTTATCACTACATACATAAAGCACTTTACATAACCATTTCCACAATTTCCCTACTTCAGTACTCTTCTCGTGGCGTGCACGTAATGTTGCCATAAAAAATCACATTCAATATCCGAAATGCACATCTTCTAACGGTCTGAGCCCCAGTTATCTCCCTCCATGCAGAACCCTCCTTAAATCACGGCTCTGTTCTAAGTGCAAGCCGAAATCAGACGAGGTCTGTACCTAATAGTCCATTTAGGGGTCCTAGACGATTTCACGCGAATACCAATCGAGGGCTTTTGTTCCTCAAAAGGGGCGCTTTTGAAAGGATCGCAGAAAGATGATTCCTGAAATGAAATTAATTAAATACGGTCGTAATTACACCTTCCGTTTGAACGCAAAATTGGATTGAACAGATCTTGAACTGAATCTTGATATTTTATTCATTGCTAATTTGAGACTGCACAAGTAGACGCCGAATCAGAAAATGAATAAAGTAAATGTTCACTTGTTCCATTAATAATGTAAGTAGGGTTTTGCACATCAAAAACTCTCGCTTCCAATAATTTATGAGGCAGAGCGAAAAAATATCTCATTACTCTAACACATGTCGGCGCTCTTTCGCTTCGTTTTAATTTATCATTCCAACACCTAAGTTAAAAGTTTCATATCGGTGAGACGGGGGACCTTTTTGAGATGTCTTTGGGGAAATTCTCGCTAAAGTTCCGCTTTAAATATTTTAATAAACTCGTATTAAAGCCGTAAAAAACACTTTGCGCTCCCGTTTTTTCGTTGCGACACCCCACCGCAAAATTTCCAGTTCTGCGGTGGATATAACCACAACCTATGCTAGCGAACCTTTGTACAGAGGGTGTTTCATTATTCATAATGCTTTGTTCGGAACTTCGGCCTTCTGGTCCGGATACGTTCCGCTGTTTTTGACGGTCCATATTTTCAACTAAGTGACTCTCTGTAGACAATTCTGGAGAGCTCATTCATTTAATATTAAAAGCTTTAAATTAAACATAAAACAAATATTCGATTTAAAATAATAAATCTGAATAAACATTTTATGTTTCGTTTTTATTTCAATCTCCAAATAATCTGTCTTTACATCAATTTACATTGCCTTATTTATTCAGCTGTGTAAAAATGTAAGGTGTCATAAAATGCAATGTAGAGAATACTAAGCGATTCTACCTACACAACATGCCTGGTATTATACGTTTATGATAATCTAACACCGGTTGCATAATGTTATGGTGTTGGGACGACTATCGTGGATTTTTATATGCTAAATCTACGTAGTTGGCGGATTTTATGCGTATCCCCAGAGGTGTGAAAGGTATGTTTTGCGTGAAATATATGATTTTCGGAAAGATTTCGTATACATAAATCTCTGTATTTACATATAGGTGAATAGGCTTTGCTTGTGACAAAGACTTATTTTTATATAGAGAACGAACTGCAAAAAAAAAACTCAATGAAATTACAGATTTTACGCTTAGATAACAGCCTAATATCAACGCTTTATTATCCCTTCAAATTTTAGGGTTGTCAAAAGGTGTTTAATATAAATTGGACTATAGATCCCGGTAACGTCAACACCAGGGCAATGATTTGTTGTGCTTTCGATACCATCCTCAGCTTCCCCGCTGATTTATTTGCCACGGACACGCCATTGGCTTTAAAACAGATACCGAGCAATATATTTCAGAATTCCCCTTTTAAAACAATGTTTTTGTTGGTTTATTTATCGTCCATACAGAGTGCGACGCGATTGGAATTAATAAAAAAATAAATTTTCATTACCGTGCAGAAATGTGTTATTTTATTCAAGAGACTTTTGATGACTTTTGATATGATTGATGTTATTTTTTTGGAAAAATACTGTCCAGGATTTTGTCATTCTAAATACCGAAGACTGCTACAAATTATAGCCTAGTACGTTTTCGATCCTCGCGTTGGACAAGCGTCTGTGTAATGCAGGAATTTTAACTCTGGGTATCCATCCTAACTCTGGCTCTATCCTTCCTAACATCCTAAACCTAACTTTGTAAAACCCTCGCGACAGATGTATTACATTCCATACTTTTTTTTAAAGGAAAATAATTGTGCCATGTATGATGGAAGTATTAGGAGACACAATTTACTTTTCCTAGTATCAGAAAAAAATACGTCATTCGTATTCCAAGATGCTCTAAGTTCCGTCGTTCTTAGAAGAATGTGGCTAGAATTTCCTATTTTTTTTTATACAATAATGCGATCATCAAAGAAAATATACGTTAACCCTTCGTAGTTGAGACATATCTATCGATTCTCGTACATGTCCTTTACATGCACGTAACACAATAGACCACAACGGATTGGAGGGATTGTGAAAAAAGAAGTGAAGCCCGGCTTTAGATTGAACTGTGTGTGGAAATTGAAAGCATACTGTTAATTTAATTTCGGTTAGGATTCGGACGAGAGCCTGCCACAGGCTTGTTTGAAGGGATTATCTGCAACACGACTAAACGAATGTTTGTATATGTAATAGCTAGTATAGCTACCCTGTTTAGTAAAGGTTGACTGTATTGTTTCAGTGTGATTAGTAAGTTAGTGAATGATAATTATTTGCATTTATATAAAAGCTTCTCACCCGATAGCGATGCGTTTGATCTGCTTAGACCATTAACCAATTATTTTTAACGAAAACTTTTTAAAGAAGCGCCAAAATTTAAGACGTCGCGCATCGTTTAATAATAGTTTCCATCAATATTTGAATAATAAAACCAAGTATTGAAACAAGTATAACTCCGAGAAAGTTAAAATTATACATCAAGTACCCAAAATCCCTCTAAAAGCTTAAAACACAGAAACTAAGCTCCACATTATTTCATCTTCACCTTTGTATGAAATTCAAAAAAGGTTATTATATTTCAAGAAGGCAGCTCAAACAAGACAAACTTTCCTTCTAAAATACATGTTAACGTATATTCATAAACATTTCAAAAGGGTTTCAGTATCAAAGGAAAACCGCTCAAGTCAAGAGTCGAACCCAGGACCGCATGTAATTCGATTTATCCGGCGAAGCGCGCCACTGTGCCGCTAATACCATTTCACAAGACTTATTACCACGCTGAAAACCTTTAATGATCCTTATCCAGTGAGCATAAGGTTTAAAATCGTTTGTTTATCGTTTTGGTAGGGTAGAAATACTTCAGTAAAACTCGTTTTTTTATTCACGATTGATTCAATAATTAGATTCTACAGTGTGATTGTAAGTAGATATTTAAATGAATTGCAAATATTTGGTCTGTTTAGGTTTGGATTTAATTTAAAGCTTGTTTATTTCCCAGTGACCAAATGTATACGGTTTTGTACAGTATGCAGTAGTACCTACGTTTTTCTAGGTGGGATACCATTAACTGAATTCTTCCGTTTTAGGTTAAGTAGAAGTATCAGACTTTTACTAACAAAAACATACCCGTCCGAGTCTGAGTCCGAGGGGGAGCTCTTTTGAACATAAAAAAAATATATTTCTTTAGTTTGAAACTTAAATAAACTATGATTTTCATTTAAAACTACAGAACGATAAACACGTATGACCTGTCACCCTGTGATTTAAATGTACATTTTCATGTTTGTTAAAGCAAATATAATTGTACTGACCTGGCCATATTCCTGTCCTCATAAAGCTCCGTCAGCATCTCCTCAAGGTCCGTAGACAGAGTGTTCAGCAACTATAAAACAATAATAAAATGTAAGATTAAAAATGGAAAATTATACGAACACAGGTCGTAGGTATAACAACCTTTGTACTTATGCATACTCCAAAATATTGATGCTTCTTTTTGTCTTAAGCGTAGTATAAAAAAATAACTCAATTAAAAACTTATGTATAACAACGATGAAGATGACCAAATCAAATATACCACTTATATAAATCAGCCGTTACTCCAAGTAATTCCCACCAAGATTGATCAATTTTTTTAAGTATCTTAACCAATGGAATATATTAACATGGCTCTGATTGTAATAAGGTTTATGACTTCGATAGACAAGAAAAATCTTTATTCCAAAAAGTTTAAATCAAATCTTCAAAATTTTATTAAAAAGTCTCGTTATACGCCATTTCACAGAGACCGCAGCCGTCAGAATTGAAAAATTTCACAGTTGTACCACATAATCCCTATTATTCACATATCGATTTGTTCGATTTTCTTTGCGGCCCCCACATATTGGAAACGTACGGGAAATGAGTTAAACCTCGTTCGCCACGGCCTCTAGGTTTAGATATTTGCTCTAATATGTGACACACGGTTGCGGTGAGTAACGAGCTTTTAAAGAGTCTTTAGTTTAAACTTAGAAAAAATCGTTTTGTTAAGTCCTTTCATATAGTGACCAAAATCGAGTCCATTGATTTGATAGTCAACAATTTACCTAATGAAAGGAAAGGCAAATAATGGTATTTATTTTCCATTGTTCGCAAATAATTATTATACTGTATGGGTGTATGATATTGGCAGGGCTGGATCTAGGGGCTCAGGGGCCCCTAGGCCTTTTTTTTAGATGCCTTTGGTGGTGGGCCCCTAGGCACTGGCCTAAAGTGCCTTATGGATAATACGGCATTGGATATTGGTGCCATTATATGTCACCTATATGGCGTCTTCATTCGTCTACCACCAACTTTATAAACGTAGAAGAGAGGTGGTGCAACTAAAAAATGTAGAGCGCCATCTGTTTTCCAAAATTCCATTCGTCTCACTTTACAAAGCAGCGGTCTTCTGAGGTATGTGTAGACAAAAGACAATTTACAACGTCGCGTACGTCTCATTGCTATGTCAGTACTCGTAGCCAAGTTATATCATACATTTGTTAACGCTGATGGTAGCCGCTCAAAAAAAAACAATACCTTTAATTTTTTTTATTAACGCTAGCAACTGTAGAAATTTACTCGTAAATAACCAAGGGGCAGAATGCGACCAGTACACTTACAAGCATTTGACCTTGGTGTCTTTAGCTGTCCGAATGTCACCGCAGTGTGTAACCAAGTTAGGTATTTGCTTAGTTCGCAGACGGGGTGGCTGTGAAAAAAGTTTCTCAAATAAAAATCTCTTGGCGGTGCCGCGGCCCATCCACGCGTAACGCCCCACGTGTTATGCTGACTGTGCCGTTTTATTATCCAACTACGTTTTCCATCACGAACCGTGTTTCGCCTGTAGTTACTACGACTGTTTTAATGTTGAACATTTATTTAACACAAGGCCTATTCTCTGTCCTACAGTTGAAAAGAATAGTTTTAATAATTTAATTCAATTTCAATAATTATAATATTTTTAAAAAAACTGGCCAACATTTACGATTTCTTTTTCCCCTTAAAGATTACTTAGTCTTAACAAACTTTCAAAACGTTTCTAGATCTTTCTTTTAATAAGAAGCATAATTCAAAGCCTTCCAATATGGAAACTTCAGCTTATTCAATTAATGCGTACTGGTTTCAAGGCCGAATTGTGCATGTGCTCAGTATAATGTTCGTCATTCATTAGACCACCTTCTTACGTAACTGATACCTATTTAATTAAGATTTTTTTTCACATCGAAATATGAATATAACCCACTCAACCAAGAATCAAGACAGTTTTTCAGAATCAAATTACTGTCTTTTTTTATGGGTTGACGAGAGCAAAGCGCTGCACATTAAAGGGGTGCGAAGCAATTTTTTTTCAACTTAATTTTTTACGTGATAATAAAGTAAAAATTGTATTTAGTTCATTAAACTTTGAATTGCCAAGACTTTATTAACTTACATTGAGCAAACTCTTTTCTGTTACCTAGTAGATATTAAAAAAAAATCAATAATGAGGTACTTTATGAACAGTGCAAAATAACTCATCCTTTGCGAATTCTGATAAAGGCGAAGGGAAGGCAAGAACAATAAAATATCATATTTGGTAAGTTATTATAAAATTTCTCATTTTAAAATCCATCAGGTAGACAAAGTCGAGGGCCAGTAAAATATCATACTTTTATAAATTTACCTTAATTATCTTGTCCTTAAAATCCGTGTGCATTCACTCAGCAGAGTAACAAGCATCACATGACATGACATGCCCTCGAGTGCGTGTGCTTTGACGTGATTACATCCCTTACCACTACATCTTAAGGGTGCGGTGAACGAATACTTTTCCATACAAACGTAATACCAAAATCATTGTCGCTACGAACATATCACCGACTTAAAGTTATGTTATTCGGATACAGACGGTATTTATCTAGGTTCCTTTAGTTTAAAACATTCACTATTTACGAAATGCGAGCGAATTGCATTTCGTATATTTTAACACCGCTAACAGCATGTTTTCAACTTAATATTTCTGTACTTAAAACATTAATATTCTTAATATCCTTTTAATAGGAACACAGATTATATAGTCTTGTTGCAATTTATCAAAAAAAAAGTGGACATATTATAAGTTTTCATTCATAATTTTTGGTATTACGGAACACAACCAAATTTATCACAAATCTGGAACCATATTATCGCTGTCGCATGTCTCACCAACGTCCAACACGCTATGTTTGTGTGCGTGTACGCACTGCTCGTGGCATGCGCTGGCGTTGGGTTCGACATTATAACTATTAGGTAGTTTACCGATGTAAAAGATTGTTTTGTTGTTTATAGTTAAATAAAGTATTCATTTTTGACGACGACGTAATAAGTGATTATTAAAATTAATAGTTAAATAAATTTAATAATTTGGATGGGGTAGAGCGAGGGCGAGCACATAGGTTTTGTTTACTTTTGTCTGCTTTACTCTGGTATAGCGCGCCTAGATTAATACCTACTCTGTCAATGTTAATTGGATTTCTCCTTTACTTTAAATTTGAGTGTTATAATGTATTTGTTGTAGCATTTGAATTTGAAATTATGGTTTCAAGACTAAATAGCAAAAATATATATTTGTCAAGGTTTTTTGACACTTTCATTCAATTTGACTACACGGATAGCCGAGCGGTTGAGGTCATCCCGCCTAAACCACTGGGCGCGACGTGTCGCGGGTTTGATCCCCGTGTAGGACAAGCGTTTGTGTGATTCACGAATGCTTGTTCTGAGGCTAGGTGTCTTTGTGCATGTAAATTGTATGTTTGTGAAAGCCCCGCAACACATGGATTAAATTCCTTAGTGCGGGAGTAGCTTTTTAACAAAAAAGAAAGAAAAAAAATCTGTTATATCTGTAAGCACTTTAAGAAGACGAAGAACTGATTTTAATGAAATTTGGCACAGTACCTACTACGTGGTACGTACCTACAAGCAAAGTAAAATTTTAACAAAGTAGGTATGAAAAAAAAAAACGTTTTAATCCCTACTAATATTCCCTACTATACCTAATATTATAAATGCGAAAGTAACTCTGTCTGTCTGGCTGTTACGCCTTCACGTCTAAACCACCGAACTGATTTTAATGAAATTTGGTACAGAGATAGAGTTGACCTTGAGAAAGAACATAGGATAGTTTTTATCCCGGACTTTTGAAGAGTTCTCTTTCTTGGAAACGCGATATAACCGACATCGACGCGGACGAAGCTGCGGGCGAAAAGCTAGTAATAAATATATTTTTTATTAACTAACTATTTACTTACGAAATATTACCTAACATTAATGTATGTACTGTTTAATATAATATTTAAATAAACCGCCTCTAGCATACCTACTTTAAAATTTTAAACGGAACTTAGTAGGTAACAGTTGTCGCTCGCTGTAGGTGATTATCGCGTAGGTATAGGCGAGTTAGGACGGAGTCGACGGAGGCCTCTAGCCAATACATGGATGTGGTGGGAGTGAAATATTTGGAAAAAGATTTAATGGAAAAATGGGATAGTGTAAATGATATGTACTCTTTCTTATTGCAAAAAAAAATTAAACTTGGGTTGGATTACTTACGTAATATTTGTTACCTATTAGGTACCAAAAAATAAGTTTCATAACGAAAACATACTCTTGATCATTTTAAATTTACCGAATTTTAATCTACACTAATAAAAAGAGGAAACTTTGTTTGTTTCATTGTATTGAATAGGCTCATAAACTTCTGGACCGATTTTAAAAATTATTTCACCATTCGAAAGCTACATTATCCACGAGTAATATAGGCTATATTTAATTTTGCACAAAAATAGGCTTCCGTAAGATATTAGGGTTTTTCGAACACAAGGTGTAAGAAATCAACCAAAAAAGTTACTTATTTTGCGTACCCTGCCTAAACTATTAAAGATAGAACCATAAAATGTTCTAAGTAATTGTAGATGTTATAAATATCTACAAAAAAGTTCGCGACACACTATACCTATCTATGTCGAGTGAGGTACAATAACCATTTTTTTTTATTGAAAAATCTTCATTTTTTTTGGACTACATTTAAACGCGTTTATTTTACTCATGCTATTAATCCTTATCAAAATTAATTATTTCATCACTATGTACAGTTAATGTAGATAATATTTGTCTTTGAATAATTAAAATTGGACGTTTGGTTCTGAAGTTATAGCGAAATTAAAATAGTACGATTTCTGCTGCACGGCCCGTTATGATATTGTTGTGGTTATAAACGAGAAGGCGCTTTATATTACCAAAATTTTTGTATTTTCTATCATATTTAAGCTCATAAATGTTATCTATACTTCTATAGGTCCTAATATATAAAGCTGAAGAGTTTGTTTGTTTGTTTGTTTGTTTGTTTGAACGCGCTAATCTCAGGAACTACTGGTCCAAATTGAAAAATATTTATTTTATCATCACACGCGACTAATTATTATTAAATATTAAGAATTAAATTACAGAAAAAATAAGTTGAAAACATGCTGTTAGCGGTGTTAAAATATGCGAAATGCAATTCGCTGGCATTTCGTAATAGTGAACGTTTTAAACTAAAAGTTTATTAGGAACCTAGATAAATTAAATACCGTCTTTTGGTATTACGTCTGTATTGAAAAGTTTTCGTTCACGTTTTATTTTATTAGATTTTTTAGATTTAAGATACCTAATATCATTAAATCTTCTGATATAGCCATCGTACAATAATTTCCAAAAAAAGCATTACTGGTTTTTGTGTTCACTGGCCTCTTATAAGAGGCCGGTGTAAGCAGCGCGCAACTGCAATTCGACGCGAGCCCAAAAATCGGACGAAACATTGCTATCTCTATCGGACTTCTCGCGGCGCAGCGCGTAGCTTTGTGCGTGCGTGTAGTACTTTGTAGCGAGTCATTCATAATGACTGATAACCATTGCATTGTACTAATTTTGTTCAGTAAATGCTTTATTTTTGTTATTTAATTTTCGGAACCGTTGGTGAACACAAAAACCAGGTAATGCTTTTTTTGGAAATTATTGTACGTTGTCTATATCAGAAGATTTAATGATATTAGGTATCTTAAATCTAAAAATCTAATAAAATAAAACGTGAACGAAAACTTTTCAATACAAACGTAATACCAAAAAGACGGTACCTATTAATTTATCTAGGTTCCTATGAAACTTTTAGTTTAAAACGTTCATTATTACGAAATGCCAGCGAATTACATTTCGTATATTTTAACACCGCTAAGAAAGATAGGTACCTATACCAATATACCGTAACGCACGCATATCCACTTTATTCAAAACTAGCTGTCGCCCGCGACTTCGTCCGCGTGGTTAGAAGATATAAGTTATAATTTATACCCGCCCTATTTTTTTTCGCATTTTCCATTGTATCTTCGCTCCTATTAGTCGCAGTGTGATGGTTTATAGCCTAAAGCCTTGCTCGATGAATGGTCTATCCAACACAAAAATAATTATTCAATTTGGACCAGTAGTTCCTGAGATTAGCGCGTTCAAACAAACAAACTCTTTAGCTTTATATATTAGAGCCTATAGAAGTATAGATAACATTTATGAGCTTATATATGATAAAAAAATACATATATTTTGCTAATATAAAGTGCCTTCTCGTTTATAACCACAACAATATCATAACGGGCGTGCAGCAGAAATCGTAATATTTTAATTTCGCTATAACTTCAGAACCAAACGTCCAATTTTGACTATTCAAGGACCAAATATTATCTACATTAACTGTACATAGTGAGGAAATAATTAATTTTGATAGGATTAATAGCATGAGTAAAATAAACGCGTTTAAATGTAGTACAAAAAAAATCAAGATTTTTCAATAAAAAAAATGGTTATTGTGCCTTACTCAACATAGATAGGTATGGTGTGTCGCGAACTTTTTTGTAGATATTTATAAGATCTACAATTACTTAGAACATTTTATGGTTCTATCTTTAATAGTTTAGGCAGGGTACGCAAAATAAGTAAGTTTTTTGGTTGATTTTTTACACCTTGTGTCCGAAAAACCCTAATATCTTACGGAACCCTATTTTTGTGCAAAATTAAATATAGCCTATATTACTCGTGGATAATGTAGCTTTCGAATGGTGAATGAAACAAACAAAGTTTTCCTCTTTATAATATTAGTGTAGATTAAAATTCGGTAAATTTAAAATGATCAAGAGTATGTTTTCGTTATGAAACTTATTTTTGGTACCTAATAGGTAACAAATATTACGTAAGTAATCCAACCCAAGTTTCATTTTTTTTTTGTAATAAGAAAGAGTATGTTTTACACTATCCCATTTTTCCATTAAATCTTTTTCCAAATATTTCACTCCCACCCCATCCATGTATTGGCTAGAGGCCTCCGTCGACTCCGTCGTAACTCGCCTATACCTACGCGATAATCACCTACAGCGAGCGACAACTGTTACCAAGTTCCGTTTAAAATTTTAAAGTAGGTATGCTGGAGGCGGTTTATTTAATTATTATATTAAACAGTACATATAATATAATAGGTAATATTTCGTAAGTAAATAGTTAGTTAATAAAAAATATATTTATTACTAGCTTTTCGCCCGCGGCTTCGTCTGCGTCGATGTCGTTTTTTCTTTCTTTTTTGATAAAAAGCTACTCCCGCACTAAGGAATTTAATCCATGTGTTGCGGGGCTTTCACAAACATACAATTCACATGCATAAAGACACCTAGCCTCAGAACAAGCATTGGTGAATCACACAAACGCTTGTCCTTGTCCTACACGGGGGTCGAACCCGCGACACGTCGCGCCCAGTAGTTTAGGCGGGATAACCTCAACCGCTCGGCTATCCGTGTAGTCAAATTGAATGAAAGTGTCAAAAAACCTTGACAAATATATTTTTTTGCTATTTAGACTTGAAACCATAATTTCGAATTCAAATGCTACAACAAATACATTATAACACTCAAATTTAAAGTAAAGGAGAAATCCAATTAACATTGACAGAGTAGGTATTAATCTTGGGCCGCTATACCAGAGCAAAGTAGACAAAAAGTAAACAAAACCTATGTGCTCGCCCTCGCTCTACCCCTTGTCCAAATTATTAAATTTATTTAACTCTTAATTTTAATCATCACTTATTACGTCGTCGTCAAAAATGAATACTTTATTTAACTATAAACAACAAAACAGTCTTTTACATCGGTAAACTACCTAATAGTTATAATGTCGAACCCAACGCCAGCGCATGCCACGAGCAGTGCGTACACGCACACAAACATAGCGTGTTGGACGTTGGTGAGTTATGCGACAGCGATAATATGGTTCCAGATTTGTGATAAATTTGGTTGTGTTCCGTAATACCAAAAATTATGAATGAAAACTTATTTTATGTCCACTTTTTTTTTGATAAATTGCAACTAGACTATATAATCTGTGTTCCTATTAAAAGGATATTAAGAATATTAATGTTTTAAGTACAGAAATATGAAGCTGAAAACATGCTGTTAGCGGTGTTAAAATATACGAAATGCAATTCGCTCGCATTTCGTAAATAGTGAATGTTTTAAACTAAAAGTTTAATAGGAACCTAGATAAATACCGTCTGTATCCGAATAACATAACTTTAAATCGGTGATATGTTCGTAGCGACAATGATTTTGGTATTACGTTTGTATGGAAAAGTTTTCGTTCACCGCACCCTTAAAGACAGGACTTTACACATAACAGTTGTGGAAACGTGACAGAGCATTACATAGCGTAGAGCGGCGTCCCGCTTTCACAACTTGGATAATATTACTTTCAGGTACGGTAGTCGGCCCCTTGACATAAAGCATGCTGCTTTTAGTTCAGGCACTGATCTTCAGAGCATGAAATTGGCAAACGTAAAGACGAGAATTTGTGTAGAACGGTTCTAAGGTGTATTGACATTGTGTTCATAAAACATGTTTTTATAGAGACCGAGTTTTTCAGTGATTACAATACCCATACACAGTTTAAAAGACCTTTACATTGAAATATAGGTCTTATTTGTTTAACAGTTTACAGAGTTTTCCTTACAAATAAATAAAACTGGCAAAGATCGAATCCGACTTGTGACGCTGAGGGTTCTGTTAAAATGAGATAAAGAAAAACATATCAAATGACCAGCATTGCTGAACCTTGTTTTACATCGGTAATTTTTTGTGGTTTGTAAAGTTTCAGCAGTGTTGGTATACCTAACGTTTCAAGCTAAACGGTTCGGACGGACAGACAGCGTAGCTTTTTTCCCTTTTTTTTACCCTTCGGGAACAAAACTCCAAAACCACAGTCTGCACAAAATAGTTCTTTACAATATCCCTGTATTAATCAAATCAGCAGCATAATGCGTGATAATTGTCGTAATTATCTCGCCTGTACGCCGGCCGCGGGGGAAACAGGCGTGAATCGTATAATGAACATTTGCACATGAATATTGATAATTAATATATGCTAATTATTATTACGAAGGTAACTGAAACTTTACGGTCGTGGTTGGAGTTGAGGGATGTTTTTCAGATGTTTCAGTGGATAAATTCTTTTTTGAGCCAAAAATAAAAGATTGGAAATTATTTGTAAAACTATTATTTGTGGTCAGAAAAGTTTTTTGACAGAGCTGTATTTAAGACTTTTAAGTCATAAATAAGCACGGTATGCATATTATAACATAGATATTTAAGGCCATAACAGATTTTACACCATTATTACTTTCAGTAAAACTGAAATTATAGTTTCAAAGATAAACTTTAATAAGCGGACTGCTTTATTACTTTACAATATTATAAGGCCTGAACTCATTAAATAAATTAAAAAAAAAAAGAAATGCAAAATTTTAAAGCAATGCGGGAAAACTCGCCTCAATAATTTCCCTGTCTATAGAGTACCACAAGGGGTCATCGTCCTACCGGTTCTATAGGCACACAGGTCGTTGCTAAGCAATAAAAGAAACACAAACATTTACAACAATACAATCCAACTCAAATCACACCTATTACAAAATGATAAGGTTGAAATTGCAGTATCAATGTTTGGTAAAGAGATTTTTTGGTAACCGGGTCAAGCTGTGCATTACAAGGGTCGTTAGGACGTAATGTAATATTGATTCGTTATTACATTTATGATATTTTTTTACTGAAATTAGTAACTAGATATCTGATTGACTTCGTTTGATGCGATCTCATTTATTCGTGCGTTTTAATGATTTTAGGCAAAAACAGCTGAAATAAATTTAGGCATAAATTTCAGCAATTTTCTCTCTACAACGTGCCTTACCTAGCTTTACATTAAAAAGTAAATTAATCACTTGACTTGTCATATTGATACCACAACCAATTTACTTAAAGCCTAACGACAAAATCTTATAAATTAAAGTTGCGTCCATCGATTTGAAAGAAGTCAAGGTCAACTAATCCCTCAACATTTGCTAAGAACCATTTTACATTATTGCGAATGACTTATATTTCTCCGATTAAATCCCCTTTAGTCGGAGAAATGGTTTCAAAAGAAACGAAATTAGGCATCTATTTTCCAATCAAAATCTGCAAAAAACAACACAGAATATCACTACGATAAGTAAGGCACTCTCAACTATAAAATTTCGTGTAAGTTTCTGAATCTATACTAATACTAATCTATACTAATATATAAAGCTGAAAAGTTTGTTTGTTTGTTTGTTTGTTTGAACGCGCTAATCTCGGGAACCACTGGTTCGATTTGAAAAATTCTTTTTGTGTTGAATAGACCATTTATCGAGGAAGGCTATAGGCTATATAACATCACGCTGCGACTAATAGGAGCGAAGATACAATGGAAAATGTGAAAAAACAGGGCAGGTATAAATCATAACTTTTATCTTTTAGCCACGGTGACGAAGTCGCGGGCAACAGCTAGTAAAAACCTATACCGATTAACAAACAGATATATTTTCATCAAAACTG